>NC_057809.1:479570397-479761929 GCF_018294505.1 Triticum aestivum | reverse complement strand
GGGGTACCGCACACGGCTGGGAGAGATCAATGATCAACTTGTGTGTCTAGAGGTGCCCCCTGCCCCCGTATATAAAGGAGCAAGGGGGAGGCCGGCCGACCCTAGAGGGTGCGCCAGGAGGAGGAATCCTCCTCCTAGTAGGAGTAGGATTCCCCTCTTTCCTACTCCTACTAGGAGGGGGAAAGGAAGGGGGAGAAGGAGAAGGAAAGGGGGGCGCTGCCCCCCCTCTCCTAGTACAATTCAGACTAGAGGGGGAGGGGTGAGCGGCCTGCCCTGGCTGGCCCCTCTCTCTCTCTCCACTAGGGCCCAATAAGGCCCATTAACCCCCGGGGGGTTCCGGTAACCCCTCCAGCACTCCGGTAAAATCCCGATTTCACCCGGAACTCTTTTGATGTCCAAATGTAGGCTTCCAATATATCAATCATTATGTCTCAACCATTTCGATACTCCTCGTCATGTCTGTGATCATATCCGGGACTCCGAACTACCTTCGGTACATCAAAACATATAAACTCATAATACCGATCGTCACAGAACTTTAAGCGTGCAGACCCTACGGGTTCGAGAACTATGTAGACATGACCGAGACATGTCTCCAGTCAATAACCAATAGCGGAACCTGGATGCTCATATTGGTTCCTACATATTCTACAAAGATCTTTATCGGTCAAACCGCATAACAATATACGTTGTTCCCTTTGTCATTGGTATGTTACTTGCCCGAGATTCAATCGTTGGTACCCTAATACATAGCTCAATCTCGTTACCGGCAAGTCTCTTTACTCGTTCCGTAATGCAACATCCCACAACTAACTCATTAGTCACATTTCTTGCAAGGCTTATAGTGATGTGCATTACCGAGAGGGCCTAGAGATACCTCTCCGACAATCGGAGTGACAAATCCTATTATTGATCTATGACAACTCCACGAACACCATTGGAGACACCTGTAGAACACCTTTATAATCACCCAGTTATGTTGTGATGTTTGGTAGCTCACAAAGTGTTCCTCCGGTATTCGGGAGGTGCATAATCTCATAGTCATAGGAACATATGTAAGTCATGAAGAAAGCAATAGCAGTAAACTTAAACGATCAAGTGCTAAGCTAACGAAGTGGGTCAAGTCAATCACATCATTATCCTAATGATGTGATCCCGTTGATCAAATAACAACTCATGTCTATGGCTCGGAAACTTAACCATCTTTGATCAATGAGCTAGTCAAGTAGAGGCATACTAGTGACACTATGCTTGTCTATGTATTCACACATGTATTATGTTTCCGGTTAATACAATTCTAGCATGAATAATAAACATTTATCATGAAATAAGGAAATAAATAATAAATTTATTATTGCTTCTAGGGCATATTTCCTTCACCGACTTGGCCCGCTAGGTGGGGCTACAGATGGTTTCTCAACTATGAAGATGGAGACTTCCCACTGCTGCCACCGCGAGCCTCGGTTCATTCTTGGCTGCGCTTCCCTGATGTTGGTGGAAGCGGTGGAGCCGGATGTCAGCGAACCTATGGTAGCGGCAGTGGGTTCAGGCAGGCGAGTGTGGGGATGCAACGGGCTGAAGAAGGTGGATGATTGCACCAAGGGGGGACTGGATCGGGCGGAGGAACTGGAGGCAGTGGCCGGAGACGCAATAGATGGACGGAGGAGGGGCCTGGCCGTGCCTCCACTGATTGACATGGCGGATTTGGATGGAGTTTTGGCGTTTGTGGACCCGTTCGCGTGCTCTGATGGCACCCTGGAGCTCTCTGATTTACTACAGCATGGGCCACATGCGGCGATTGGGGTGACCACAGCTCAAGATGGCATGGGCGAGGGTGGTCAGTGGACTTAGGAGGAAGAGTTGCTTGCCCCGTTTCGTGAAAGTCTGCGGGAGCTGAGCGAGGATCAGCTGGAGCAGCTCTCTGTGCCGCTGCAGGGAGGAAAAGAGGGAGGAAGGCCTGAAGAGGAAGGGGGGACGACGCCATGCGATGCAATGGGCAACGTGCATGGATGTTCACATGCAAAATCGGCAAGTGGCGTAGAGGCGCCCCTCTCGGTGGGACCAGATGGAGAGGAAGAGGTGGGTGATCGCCTGATGATTGAGGCGGCGTCTGGAGGTGGGGACGACTACGTGGAGCGGGCGGACCTCTTTGGGCCGCACTCGCCTCGAGCGGTCCCGCCTGGGGGTCTTCTGCTTCTGGGCCACCAGCTGGAGTCTGAGGGGTCCAAGCCACAACATGGGCCGGGGCCCGTCTTGGACGCGGTCGCTGAGGAGACTAAGTGTGGGCCGAATGGGGCCGAGGATGAAAATGCGATGGCGATCGATCCACTTACGAGCTTCCTCATCTTCTGCTCTGCTCCCCCACACACCGCTCTGCTTCCCACGCCGGCGGGTGCTACCTCTTGAGCATTGCGTTGGTATTCCCTTGAAGAGGAAAGGGTGATGTAGCAAAGTAGCGTAAGTATTTCCCTTAGTTTTTGAGAACCTAGGTATCAATCCAGTAGGAGACTACACGCAAGTCCCTCGTACCTACACAAACAAATAAGAACCTCGCAACCAACGGGATAAAGGGCTTGTCAATCCCAACACGGTCACTTACGACTTACGAGAGTGAGATCTGATAGAGATAATAATAATAAGATAAATATTTTTGGTATTTTTATGATATAGATTGAAAGTAAAGATTGCAAAATAAACGACGACAGAAATAGCTTGTTGACGGGAGATTAATATAATAGAGAATAGACCCGGGGGCCATAGGTTTCACTAGTGGCTTCTCTCAAGATAACATAAGTATTATGGTGGGTGAACAAATTACTGTCGAGCAATTGATAGAAAAGTGCATAATTATGAGAATATCTAGGCATGATCATGTATATAGGCATCACGTCCGCGACAAGTAGACCGAAATGATTCTGCATCTACTACTATTACTCCACACATCGACCGCTATCCAGCATGCATCTAGAGTATTAAGTTCATAAGAACAGAGTAATGCATTAGGCAAGATGACATGATGTAGAGGGATAAATTCAAGCAATATAATATAAACCCCATCTTTTTATCCTCGATGGCAACAATACAACACGTGCCTGGCTTCCCCTGCTGTCACTGGGAAAGGACACCGCAAGATTGAACCCAAAGCTAAGCACTTCTCCCATTGCAAGAAAGATCATTCTAGTAGGCCAAACCAAACTGATAATTCGAAGAGACTTGCAAACATAACCAATCATACATAAAAGATTTCATAGAAGAATCAAATATTGTTCATAGATAAACTTGATCATAAACCCACAATTCATCGGATCTCGACAAACACACCGCAAAAAGAGTTACATCAAATAGATCTCCAAGAAGATCGAGGAGAACTTTGTATTGAGATCTAGAGAGAGAGAAGAAGCCATCTAGCTAATAACTATGGACCGAAGGTCTGAGGTAAACTACTCACACATCATCGGAGATGCTATGGTGTTGATATAGAAGCCCTCTGTGATCAATGCCCCCTCCGGCAGAGCTCCGGAAAAGGCCCCAAGATGGGATATCTTGGGTACAGAAGGTTGCAGCGGTGGAAATAGGGTTTTGTGGTGCTCCTGGATGTTTTCGGGGTATATGGATATATATAGGAGGAAGAAGTAGGTCGGTGGAGCCACGAGGGGCCCACAAGGGTGGAGAGCGCACCCCCTGTCTCGTGGCCTCCTCGTTGGTTGCTTGACGTCCACTCCATGTCCCCTGGATCAGGTTTGTTCGAAAAATAACTCTACCGAAGGTTTCATTCCATTTGTATTCCGTTTGATATTCCTTTTCCGCGAAACACTGAAATAGGCAAAAAGAACAGCAATTTGCACTGAGCCTTGGGTTAGTAGGTTAGTCCCAAAATTAATATAAAAGTGTATAAATAAGCCCATTAACATCCAAAACAGATAATATAATAGCATGGAACGATAAAAAATTATAGATACGTTGGAGACGTATCAAGCATCCCCAAGCTTAATTCTTGCTCGTCCTCGACTAGGTAAATGATAAAAACAGAATTTTTGATGTGGAATGCTACCTAGCATAATTCTCAATGTAATTTTCTTTATTGTGGCATGAATATTCAGATCCGAAAGATTCAAGTCAAAAGTTTAATATTGAGCTAAAAACAATAATACTTCAAGCCTACTAACTAAGCAATCATGTCTTCTCAAAATAACATGGCAAAAGAAAGTTCATCCCTACAAAATCATATAGTTTGGTCATGCTCCATTTTCATCACACAAGAATGCTATCATCTTGCAAAACCCCGATGACAAGCCAAGCGATTGTTTCATACATTAGTAATCTCAAACTTTTTTCAACTTTCACGCAATACATGAGCGTGAGCCATGGATATAGCACTATGGGTGGAATAGAATAATGATAGGGGGTTATGTGGAGAAGACAAAAAAGGAGAAAGTCTCACATCGACGTGACTAATCAATGGGCTAGGGAGATGCCCATCAATTGATGTCAATGCAAGGAGTAGGAATTGCCATGCAACGGATGCACTAGAGCTATAAATGTATGAAAGCTCAACAAAAGAAACTAAGTGGTTGTGCATCCAACTTGCTTGATCACGAAGACCTAGGGCATTTGAGGAAGCCCATTGTTGGAATATACAAGACAAGTTCTATAATGAAGAATTTCCACTAGTATATGAAAGTGACAAAATAAGAGACTCTCTATCATAAAGATCATGGTGCTACTTTGAAGCACAAGTGTGGAAAAAAAGGATAGTAGCATTGCCCCTTTTTATTTCTTTTTATTTCTTTCCTTTTTTGGGCTTTTCTCCTTTTTTTATTTGGGACAATGCTCTATTAATGTCAGGACCCCGACTCAATGCCACATCGATCTAGCATGTAACACCTCATATCACTTTGCGGCCTCACGCACGGTATTCCCACGGGTGTCGCCTTACCTTAGCCCGGGACCGTTTGCGCCTTTTGGCACACGTATATGACGGTGTCGCTAGCATCCATATGATAAGGAGCCCGGGCTGACATGGCTAGTCGTAAACCCAAAGTGGCACAGACTTACAGGGACAGGCATTCATGACCCAGCATCGAACGTGTCGGTCATCAGCGAGTGAATCCAGGCTGTAGCACTGGGCTAGCAGGACTCCGGTGAACCGGGCTGTAGCGGGCTAACAGGACTCCGATATTCATCGCGTGACATTTCCCCGAAGGGACAGACACAGGAACGAAGAAGGACACATGCCGGCCAGCCTAAGTGTTTCGGAGCAGTAGCAAGCTACCATGGCTCGGTGGAAACACTAGGAGACATTTCCCGGTAAGAGAGGCTACTAAAGATAAACAACTAGATGGTCAGATCCCACACATACCAAGCATTTCAATAGCATACACACAATATGCTCGATATGTGCAAATACAACATGGCATCACAACATGACTCTACGACTCAAGTAATTTATTCAATAGGCTCCGAGGAGCGAGATATTACAAACATGGGTCTCATGACCCAACAATCAGAGCATACAAGTCAAAGCACAAGCGGAAGCTATCATGTCTGGGTACAGACATCTATAACTGAAAAAGGCTGAGAAGCCTGACTATCTACCAGATCCTGCCGGGGCACAAGATCGTAGCTGAGGTAACAAGCTAAACGTTGAAGTCCACGCGAAACTACTAGTGAGACCGAAGTCTCTCTGCAAAAACATAAAATAGGCAAACGTGAGTACAAATGTACCCAGCAAGACTTACATCAGAACTAACTACATATGCATCATTATCAACAAAGGGGATGGTGGGGTTTAACTGCAGCAAGCCAGCTTTGACTCGGTGGCTATCCTGAACTACGACTGCAAGTAACTCTTTTGAGGTGGCGCACACGAGTCCACATATTCACCATATCAATACACCACTATGGATTCGCTCCCGTCTCCCTACGAGAACGCCATCCATAGCACTCACGCTTATCTTGCGTATTTTAGGGTATCCACTTTCACTTGTCTATGAACTGATATAAGCAACCCAGAAGTCCTTTACCGCGGACACGGCTATTCGAATAGATGATGTTAACCCTGCAGGGGTGTACTTCTTCATACATGTTTCCACCACTTAGCGTCTGCACACGACATGTGCTCGGCAGACTTCAAGCGAAAGCCGACGTGGGTGTAGACCACGACCTACCTAAACACTCAAGTCTCTAGTCCAGGTTTATCGCCTATTCGGGTTCCATCCATGAGGAGATCCGGCCGGAGTTTCGCTCACAGCCCCAAACGATGTGAACAGGGTTCCGTGACACCAAATGGGTGCTCGGTTTACCCGGCCACGTGCCTACCGCATCACAGCCCACCCCTACGGTCAGCGCTGTCCACGGCCTCCAGCATACTACAAACACCAGAAACTACTTGCAACTCCTGGACAGAGAACTAGGGTGAATAAGAAGTCGAGCGGGGTGATATTTCAGGGCCCAATGTATGGTAGTAGCTGAATCATGGATCACAAACACAGAACTCAGTTCCTAAGGACGGCTTCAATGAGACAACCCACCATGTACTCCTACATGGCCTCTCACCGCTACCTTTACCAAATCGTGTTCACACACTTAGCTCACACACAGTAGGACGTGTTCACACGCCTCTGATTCATCCCCGATGAATCAGACCTGACTCAACTCTAAGCAGTAGCAGGCATGAGAAACAAGCATGAATGAGTAGGCACATCAGGGCTCAAACAACTCCTACTCATGCTAGTGGGTTTTATCTATTTACTGTGGCAATGACAGGTCATGCAAAGGATAAAGGGGTTCAGCTACCGCAGCAAGTAACAGATGAATCGCTGTTGTCCTAATGCAGTAAAAGAGAGCAGGAGCGAGAGAGTAGGATTGTATCGGAATGAACAAGGGGGTTTTGCTTGCCTGGCACTTCTGAAGATAACATTGAGTCTTCATCAGTGTCAACGATCACATCATCGGTATCACGTCTATCGATAGGGGACAAATACCGGCAACACAGAAAGGAACACAATCAATGCAATGCACAATATGATGCATGATCATGACATGGCAAAATGAATGTGTTTTGGGCTAATGCAACTAAAACCAGATTAAATGAAGTTGGTTTGAATCCAAGATTCAAATTCAAACTCCATATGTGATTATTTAAATGCCATTTAATTGATTTGTGCTAAACAGCAGCTATAAGTTGTTCTAACATGCATGAAAATGGTACAGATGGATTCCTTGAATTTTTCTGATAATTTTTCATATATAAATTATTTAATTTGGAGTTACGGTTGAATTTCTATGAATTTTAGAAGTTTATACAATTTTCTGGAATTTCCTGAATTATAATAAATCCAGAAAATGGTTTATTGCATCAGCACTAGGTCATGCTGATGTCAGCAGGTCAACTAGGCGGGTCCAGGTCAAACCTGACCAGTGGGGTCCACTGGTCAGTGACCCAGGGCTGTTTAGCTCGCTGACAGGTGGGCCAGGTCAACGGCCACGTCAGCAGGGTCAACTCTGACTGGTGGGTCCCGTGTGTTTATTAACTAATCTAAACAGAAATAAAACATAGATTATTTAGAGCGTGGGGCCCAGGTGTCAGTGAGCTAGGTGGGTTGGTTAGTGGGGTCATTAGCGCTAATTAAGTGACACGTCGACTTCGCCGGAGTTCGGCCGGCGACGACCAAAACTGCGGCGGGAGCTCGCCGGAGTGGCGCTGCGAGCGGTTTTGGGCCAAGCCAAGGGCACCAGAGGGTTGCCCTTGCTTGCGCGCATCCAAAGGAGGCATGCGGGAGGCGCGGGGTGGCCGGAGCTCGCCGGAGTGGAGGCCGCGGCGGCTGCCGGAGCTCGGGTTTGGGCGGAGCGAGGTTACGGAGCGCTAGGGGGCTGGCTGAGGGGCTATGCGGACTCCTGGGGCAGCTAGGAGCACGCTAGGCTCGTCGGACTGGCCGCAACAGCACGTCAGTGCCATGCCCGGCGTCCATGGCGGACGGCGGCGCTCGGTACGGTGACTACCATGGCTACTGCACGGGAAACCAACGGGGAGAGAGGGGAAACGTAGGAGAGCTCACGGAGGGGCTAGCGGAGGAGACGACGAAGTCGGGGAAGCTCTGGACGCGCCGAATCGGTGGAGTCGATCTCCGGGCACCGGAGGTGAAGACGACGATGCTCCGGTCGGCTGGGGCCTCTTCTGGTCGCGTGCATCGAGTGTGTTGCTCCACGGGGTCGTGGCGGAGCTCGGGTACGCAGAGAGGGAGCGAGGGAGTGGCTGTGGTTGCGGTGGTTGCGAGCGGCGGCGGCGGCGGCTCTCGGTGGGGAGAACAGAGGAGGGGGAGGAGCGAAGAAGAGTGAGGGAGAGAGGCAGGGAGATGCGTGGCACCACCAGAGAAGGCCAGGGCGTCGAGGGGGAGCGGCAAGCAGGAGGTGGCCGAGGCGCGTGTGCGCGCACGGCGGCCACACGCCCTCCTGCCCACTGGCAGGAGTTTGAAGACAGTAGGAGAGAGGAAGAGGTGGGCTGGGCTGAGCTGGGCCGGTCCTGTTGGGCCACCAGGTAAGTGGCCAGGTAAGACTCTCTCTCCTCTTTCTAATTATTTCAGTTTTCTATTTTGCAGGTTTGTTTTGAATTAGGTTTTGAAACCAATTCAATTTATTTTGCTTCTGACAATAATTTTAGGAGCTAAAAGAATTAAAACAATGCTCCACAAAATATTTCAGAATTATTGGACCTATATTTATTTAATAGTAGATATAAATCCAATTCAAATAATTATTGATTTAATTCAAATGCCCAAATTAAATGTTTCTGAGACACCAAAAATATTGGTTTGGATTTTACCTCTTGCCAATATTTCCAGAGGATAACAGGAACATTTTCTTGGACTTATTTGAAGCGATTTAATCTTGATCATTTTTAAAAGGATTCTGAGGCTTTGAAAATTCCCCAATTCAAATTTCATTTGAATTTAAACATGATGCAACAACCAAGCTAGTACAAGGCCAAGGTAAAGCTAGGGATGTGACAACTCACCCCCACTAAACAAGAATCTCGACCCGAGATTCA
The DNA here is from genome assembly GCF_018294505.1 of Triticum aestivum. Lineage (NCBI taxonomy): Eukaryota > Viridiplantae > Streptophyta > Magnoliopsida > Poales > Poaceae > Triticum > Triticum aestivum. The sequence goes on along the minus strand of NC_057809.1, from coordinate 479,752,883 downwards.
AGCGTAGGGTAAGATAAAAGGGAAACGCAAACTAAAATAATCTTCACGATCCAGGTTGCACTTCATAAAAAAATGTTGACTTGATCACCATCTTTGTCTCGAGGTCTTGCTCCGGGGACTCCAACCAACATGACAACGAGAGGGAAAAGAAACTCTAGAGGGATCGATCTTCTCGAAGATTAAACAACTTAGGATCAGCTCACGGGGTGAGTCATGGCAATATCTCTCGAGCTGAGACACGAAGCACACATCTAGAGGAATGGAGTGGAACGGATGGCGAAGGTTCACTAGGTAGACAACAATTCCACACTTAAGAGGATGGTGAATGGTTGTCAACGTAGCGTGCAGTTGAGTTGCCAGGATACCATAATGAGACACCTTAGGGAAGGTAACTCGTAGAAATATCCCCTTAAGTGGCAAAAAGAATTACCTTTGATTCAGAGATCATTGAAACTCTTTATACCAACCTAAGGAGAATCTCGAGTGATCGTTTGGAGGGGTTCGGTAGAATGGCATACTCGGACTTGGATGATGTGGATTACCTTGTTGAAGACAATGTCATAGATGATTTTGCTTGCCACCGGAAATGGAAGGGACCCATGGTAGAATGGCACATTGGCGGGGCAAGCTGGGAACAGAATGCAATGCTGGGAATGATTCTGGTAACTGGGGAGAACCCAACAATAGAGAGTGAGTCCGCTATTGGAATGGTTATAGCATAACCGAGGAAACTGAGAGCAAGCCCAGTTAGTGCCGATGATAACACCTAGAGCTTATGCGTGCTCTCAAGAACTTGAGCATTTCCATATTCATCAAGGTTTTACCAACATCCGTGTCAAGGGTCCGGTAACACAACTTGCTGCCATGATGAATGATGATGGATGATGCAGATGCAAAGGAAGATAACACTTTCTCAGATTTCACCTTAGCGAGGCCAAGGAAATAAAAATCTGGATGATCGACCGAGAGACATTTAGCACTCCGCTTCTAATGTTCTCCTTGAAGTGCTAGTGTAACCCATTGATAGATATGGTTTGGTATCTAGAACATCAAGTAAAGGTCGGACTTCGGAAACACAAAAATCCATAGGGGCAACTAGGGAGTAAATCCTACAAAATCCATATGGGGAGGTGGCCAACTTCCTCAATCAAGATATTATAATAACAGGTCTTCCGGCTGGGTGTGTTGGCCACGACATCCACTTTACCGGTTTTCGAGGGACCAATATTATAATTCTTGGGAAATATTCCAACCATCATATCTGCCTGAGATTCAGATCTGGTTGGTGTCAGGATATTCCAGACTCATTGAGTCCAGGAAGAAAAACGGAAGTTTGCAACACGAATCGACGAGATGACGTTGCGAGATTCTCGGGAAATGAACTACGATAGTAAGCTCCAAAACATGAGCTGGTTCTGCTACAAACATGTGAACACGTTATCCCAGACAAGCATGCCCACATGGTAGTCTTACAATAAAACACTACCGAGTTCTGGTTGGGAACCATCAGCGAGGATATCGAAGTTCTTTCATAAGTCCGGATTAGCTCTTATGAAGATACTCCTTCTCCTTGAACAAATCAGTCAGTGGCTTGGTGTGCTAGGATACACATATGGAATGAAGGTTGCAAGTCTCCAGACCACAGAATACTTCGCACGTGTGCATGACTGACTTGCGATGGTTCCAGAGGAAGCAACATTGACTTTCTCGAATCCACGGCGGCAACTTGCATCAAATGCACGTGAACTAGAGGAAGTCACTTCTTACATCCGAACATATGCTTCATGAGCTAGCATGAACAAATGCTTTCGAAAGTTTCCAACACTAGCTTAATGTTCAACAAAATCATGGAGGAGATAAGGATGTTGTCAATGGGCTCAACAACAATTCATCTAGGTTTCCTTTTAAAAGGAATTCCATAGTTAAGTGAACACGGTGATAGCATTGGTCAGACCAAAGATGTAATGGTGTATGCTCGAGGGATCAACCACGAATAAGACAACATTACGAGCATCGTTGGTACTGATTTGATTTGACGATAGCCCACACTCAAATCAAAGGATTGATAAGACAATAGGTCCAGCAACTGATCACAGGGACCAATCGATGAAGATATCATCTTCTTCAACACACACTACACAAGAATATCCCTTTGGGACGAACTAAGTCAGACAAGTTTTTATCTTCCAACTCTCCAAGTTGTTGTCTAGCTTAACCAACTAGCTCAGGGATATCTAACACCGATTCTTGGAGAGAAAGTGGTTCACAAGAAACCAACTTGATCACGAGCTCAACATAACAGTCAGGTGACAGCCTGGTGATACTTTCGAGAAGACATTCAGAAAATCACGAACCACCGGTATGTTACTAAGCTCGAGAACAATCTCGCTTTTGAGGGCAAGACGATATAATCAAATGAGTGAGGACTTGACAAGATCCTAACTCATCAATCGAAGGGTGCACCGAAATAAGAACTAGGTAGCACGATAAGTCTTAGAAGGATGATTCAAAAACCAACATGCTAAGAATGAAATTATTATCCTTTAACTACCAAGCAACGAGGTTGCTGGGAGTATTGATTTCACACATCACGATTCATTTGTCGGTATTTCGGTTGCATCAACACAAGGGCCGAGGAATGAACAGTGATGGCAAGAAGTATCACTGTACCAAGAGTTCATGGGATGGTGTGCAATTCCTATAACAATCCCGATATAAAGATGGTAATACTCCAAGGTAGAACAGAACAAAAGCTGGATTAGCAATTTGATCTGCGGAGCACAACTTCTTTGACCCAATCCTGGATATGGAAGAGGTACTGGAGTTTGTTTCTCCAAGTCATTCAGGACAGAATGGCTTGACGGACCACAAGGGTAATAGGCATCGATAAACGAATGCATGCATACCCTTGATATCAATTGATAGACGAAGGTCAGTAGACAACTAAAGAGGGACAACTCAAAGGAACATATAATTTTCTGAGTTGTGGATGCATAGATTAGTATGTCGAGCGAGATCAACATTTCTTCCAGGTAACCCATGCAGAGAGGTAGGACTGGCAGAGTCACGATTTATGAATGGAGATCTCCTCAAGAGTACTCTAATTGTGATCTTTTGATCCAATAAACATCTGCCATAAGCGGTTCATAGTATTTGAAAAAACGAAATACCACGGACCTCGAGGACTATCGCAAAGTTTCTAATATCCTGAAGGAACTAGCAAATACTATCAACATGAAGTAAGTAGAGTGAATCTCGGGTTCAAAACCCAGGAACAGAATACCTATTACTAAGTAGCATCACGGGATGCTTTTGAGAATGATGGCCAGAATCATCACACTGGGAACACAAATCATGGCTAAATTACTAGATGATCCCCTAAGACACCTAGGGTCATAATAATTATTCCAACATAAAGGTCGAGGCAGTAGAATACCTCAACTCAACAATTAGTGTGATTGAGCTGGCATAAAGGAGCATCGAAACCAGAGGGAAAGGATTTTGCAAATGCATCAGACTATTTAGAAACCTGGAATGACTCGGACAGCATAACGGCTGTAAATGCTCGGAAAAGACTTGAGACATTCACAAAAATGGTGGCATAACCACTCAGAAGCACAATATCAAGGTTTCGAGATCAACAATTAACATATGGAGGTAGTAGGAACTGAACTCAAGCTTAAATCCAACAATCTTATAAGTCTACGGATTAGTAACACGTGATCCTGATGGGAAGAAGAGATAGCCTAGTTCTTAATCCCCGTAGAAGAGAAGATGATGTCTCAGATCAGAAGGCCATGAGGTATAAGGAGTAAAAAGAGCCTTACGTTCCATCCCACAATCAATTCCCTTATATAACTAAAGAATTTCTAGACTCAACTTCGACCAGTTTGGCTTGGTAATCCTACAGACAGTCAAGCTCTGATACCAACGCTGTCAGGACCCCGACTCAATGCCACATCGATCTAGCATGTAACACCTCATATCACTTTGCGGCCTCACGCACGGCATTCCCACGGGTGTCGCCTTACCTTAGCCCGGGACCGTTTGCGCCTTTTGGCACACGTATATGACGGTGTCGCTAGCATCCATATGATAAGGAGCCCGGGCTGACATGGCTAGTCGTAAACCCAAAGTGGCACAGACTTACAGGGACAGGCATTCATGACCCAGCATCGAACGTGTCGGTCATCAGCGAGTGAATCCAGGCTGTAGCACTGGGCTAGCAGGACTCCGGTGAACCGGGCTGTAGCGGGCTAACAGGACTCCGATATTCATCGCGTGACATTTCCCCGAAGGGACAGACACAGGAACGAAGAAGGACACATGCCGGCCAGCCTAAGTGTTCCGGAGCAGTAGCAAGCTACCATGGCTCGGTGGAAACACTAGGAGACATTTCCCGGTAAGAGAGGCTACTAAAGATAAACAACTAGATGGTCAGATCCCACACATACCAAGCATTTCAATAGCATACACACAATATGCTCGATATGTGCAAATACAACATGGCATCACAACATGACTCTACGACTCAAGTAATTTATTCAATAGGCTCCGAGGAGCGAGATATTACAAACATGGGTCTCATGACCCAACAATCAGAGCATACAAGTCAAAGCACAAGCGGAAGCTATCATGTCTGGGTACAGACATCTATAACTGAAAAAGGCTGAGAAGCCTGACTATCTACCAGATCCTGCCGGGGCACAAGATCGTAGCTGAGGTAACAAGCTAAACATCGAAGTCCACGCGAAACTACTAGTGAGACCGAAGTCTCTCTGCAAAAACATAAAATAGGCAAACGTGAGTACAAATGTACCCAGCAAGACTTACATCAGAACTAACTACATATGCATCATTATCAACAAAGGGGATGGTGGGGTTTAACTGCAGCAAGCCAGCTTTGACTCGGTGGCTATCCTGAACTACGACTGCAAGTAACTCTTTTGAGGTGGCGCACACGAGTCCACATATTCACCATATCAATACACCACTATGGATTCGCTCCCGTCTCCCTACGAGAACGCCATCCATAGCACTCACGCTTATCTTGCGTATTTTAGGGTATCCACTTTCACTTGTCTATGAACTGATATAAGCAACCCAGAAGTCCTTTACCGCGGACACGGCTATTCGAATAGATGATGTTAACCCTGCAGGGGTGTACTTCTTCATACATGTTTCCACCACTTAGCGTCTGCACACGACATGTGCTCGGCAGACTTCAAGCGAAAGCCGACGTGGGTGTAGACCACGACCTACCTAAACACTCAAGTCTCTAGTCCAGGTTTATCGCCTATTCGGGTTCCATCCATGAGGAGATCCGGCCAGAGTTTCGCTCACAGCCCCAAACGATGTGAACAGGGTTCCGTGACACCAAACGGGTGCTCGGTTTACCCGGCCACGTGCCTACCGCATCACAGCCCACCCCTACGGTCAGCGCTGTCCACGGCCTCCAGCATACTACAAACACCAGAAACTACTTGCAACTCCTGGACAGAGAACTAGGGTGAATAAGAAGTCGAGCGGGGTCATATTTCAGGGCCCAATGTATGGTAGTAGCTGAATCATGGATCACAAACACAGAACTCAGTTCCTAAGGACGACTTCAATGAGACAACCCACCATGTACTCCTACATGGCCTCTCACCGCTACCTTTACCAAATCGTGTTCACACACTTAGCTCACACACAGTAGGACATGTTCACACACCTCTGATTCATCCCCGATGAATCAGACCTGACTCAACTCTAAGCAGTAGCAGGCATGAGAAACAAGCATGAATGAGTAGGCACATCAGGGCTCAAACAACTCCTACTCATGATAGTGGGTTTTATCTATTTACTGTGGCAATGACAGGTCATGCAAAGGATAAAGGGGTTCAGCTACCGCAGCAAGTAACAGATGAATCGCTGTTGTCCTAATGCAGTAAAAGAGAGCAGGAGCGAGAGAGTAGGATTGTATCGGAATGAACAAGGGGGTTTTGCTTGCCTGGCACTTCTGAAGATAACATTGAGTCTTCATCAGTGTCAACGATCACATCATCGGTATCACGTCTATCGATAGGGGACAAATACCGGCAACACAGAAAGGAACACAATCAATGCAATGCACAATATGATGCATGATCATGACATGGCAAAATGAATGTGTTTTGGGCTAATGCAACTAAAACCAGATTAAATGAAGTTGGTTTGAATCCAAGATTCAAATTCAAACTCCATATGTGATTATTTAAATGCCATTTAATTGATTTGTGCTAAACAGCAGCTATAAGTTGTTCTAACATGCATGAAAATGGTACAGATGGATTCCTTGAATTTTTCTGATAATTTTTCATATATAAATTATTTAATTTGGAGTTACGGTTGAATTTCTATGAATTTTAGAAGTTTATACAATTTTCTGGAATTTCCTGAATTATAATAAATCCAGAAAATGGTTTATTGCGTCAGCACTAGGTCATGCTGATGTCAGCAGGTCAACTAGGCGGGTCCAGGTCAAACCTGACCAGTGGGGTCCACTGGTCAGTGACCCAGGGCTGTTTAGCTCGCTGACAGGTGGGCCAGGTCAACGGCCACGTCAGCAGGGTCAACTCTGACTGGTGGGTCCCGTGTGTTTATTAACTAATCTAAACAGAAATAAAACATAGATTATTTAGAGCGTGGGGCCCAGGTGTCAGTGAGCTAGGTGGGTTGGTTAGTGGGGTCATTAGCGCTAATTAAGTGACACGTCGACTTCGCCGGAGTTCGGCCGGTGACGACCAAAACTGCGGCGGGAGCTCGCCGGAGTGGCGCTGTGAGCGGTTTTGGGCCAAGCCAAGGGCACCAGAGGGTTGCCCTTGCTTGCGCGCATCCAAAGGAGGCATGCGGGAGGCGCGGGGTGGCCAGAGCTCGCCGGAGTGGAGGCCGCGGCGGCTGCCGGAGCTCGGGTTTGGGCGGAGCGAGGTTACGGAGCGCTAGGGGGCTGGCTGAGGGGCTATGCGGACTCCTGGGGCAGCTAGGAGCACGCTAGGCTCGTCGGACTGGCCGCAACAGCACGTCAGTGCCATGCCCGGCGTCCATGGCGGACGGCGGCGCTCGGTACGGTGACTACCATGGCTACTGCACAGGAAACCAACGGGGAGAGAGGGGAAACTTAGGAGAGCTCACGGAGGGGCTAGTGGAGGAGACGACGAAGTCGGGGAAGCTCTGGACGCGCCGAATCGGTGGAGTCGATCTCCGGGCACCGGAGGTGAAGACGACGATGCTCCGGTCGGCTGGGGCCTCTTCTGGTCGCGTGCATCGAGTGTGTTGCTCCACGGGGTCGTGGCAGAGCTCGGGTACGTAGAGAGGGAGCGAGGGAGTGGCTGTGGTTGCGGTGGTTGCGAGCGGCGGCGGCGGTGACTCTCGGTGGGGAGAACAGAGGAGGGGGAGGAGCGAAGAAGAGTGAGGGAGAGAGGCAGGGAGATGCGTGGCACCACCAGAGAAGGCCAGGGCGTCGAGGGGGAGCGGCAAGCAGGAGGTGGCCGAGGCGCGTGTGCGCGCACGGCGGCCACACGCCCTCCTGCCCACTGGCAGGAGGTTGAAGACAGTAGGAGAGAGGAAGAGGTGGGCTGGGCTGAGCTGGGCCGGTCCTGTTGGGCCACCAGGTAAGTGGCCAGGTAAGACTCTCTCTCCTCTTTCTAATTATTTCAGTTTTCTATTTTGCAGGTTTGTTTTGAATTTGGTTTTGAAACCAATTCAATTTATTTTGCTTCTGATAATAATTTTAGGAGCTAAAAGAATTAAAACAATGCTCCACAAAATATTTCAGAATTATTGGACCTATATTTATTTAATAGTAGATATAAATCCAATTCAAATAATTATTGATTTAATTCAAATGCCCAAATTAAATGTTTCTGAGACACCAAAAATATTGGTTTGGATTTTACCTCTTGCCAATATTTCCAGAGGATAACAGGAACATTTTCTTGGACTTATTTGAAGCGATTTAATCTTGATCATTTTTAAAAGGATTCTGAGGCTTTGAAAATTCCCCAATTCAAATTTCATTTGAATTTAAACATGATGCAACAACCAAGCTAGTACAAGGCCAAGGTAAAGCTAGGGATGTGACAACTAATGATGATAATCACACTCTATTTATTTACAACTCAATGATTACAACTCGATACTAGAACAAAATATGACTCTATATGAATGCCTCCAGCGGTGTACCGGGAAAGCAGTGAATCAAGAATGACATGTGTGATAAACTATGCATGGTGGATTTGCCACAAATATGATGTCAACTACATGATCATGCAAAGCAATATGACAATGATGAAGCGTGTCATGAATGAAACAGTGGAAAGTTGCATGGCAATATATGTCGGAATGGCTATGGAAATGCCATAATAGGTAGGTATGGTGGCTGTTTTGAGGAAGATATAAGGAGGTTTATGTGTGACAAAGCATATCATATCACGGGGTTTGGATGCACCGGCGAAGTTTGTACCAACTCTCAAGGTGAGAAAGGGCAATGCACGGTACCGAAGAGGCTAGCAATGATGGAAGGGTGAGAGTGCGTATAATCCATGGACTCAACATTAGTCATAAAGAACTCATATACTTATTGCAAAAATATACAAGCCATCAAAACCAAGCATTACGCGCATGCTCATAGGGGGATAGATTGGTAGGGAAAGGCCATCGCTCGTCCCCGACCGCCACTCATAAGGAAGACAATCAAAGAACACCTCATGTTTCAAATTTGTTACACAACGGTTACCATACGTGCATGCTACGGGACTTGAAAACTTCAACACAAATATTTCTCAAATCCACAACTACTCAACTAGAACAACTCTAATATCAGCATCTTTATATCTCAAAACAATTAGCAAGCATCCAACTTCTCATAGTATTCAATGCACTTTCTATGATAGTTTTTATTATACCCATTTTGGATGCCTATCATATTAGGACTAATTTCATAACCAAAGCAAATTATCATGCTGTTCTAAAGGACATTCAAAATAACATAAGTGAAGCATGAGAGATCAATAATTTCTATAAAATAAAACCACCACCGTGCTCTAAAAGATATAAGTGAAGCACTAGAGCAAAATTATCTAGCTCAAAAGATATAAGTGAAGCACATAGAGTATTCTAATAAATTCCAATTCATGTGTGTCTCTCCCAAAAGATGTGTACAGAAAGGATGATTGTGGTAAACTAAAAATCAAGGACTCAAATCATACAAGACGCTCCAAGCAAAACACATATCATGTGGTGAATAAAAATATAGCCTCAAGTAAAGTTACTGATAGAAGAAGACGAAAGAGGGGATGCTTTCCGGGGCATCCCCAAGCTTAGGATTTTGGTTGTCCTTGAATTTTACCTTGGGGTTCCTTGGGCATCCCCAAGATTAGGCTCTTGCCACTCCTTATTCCATAACCCATCAAATCTTTACCCAAAACTTGAAAACTTCACAACACAAAAACTTAAACAGAAAATCTCATAAGCTCCGTTAGTATAAGAAAACAAACCACCACTTAAGGTACTGTAGTGAACTCATTATTTATTTGTTTTGGTTTTAAACCTAATGTATTCCAACTTCTCTATGGTTCATAACCTCCGATACTAGCCATAGATTCATCAAAATAAGCAAACGACACCCGAAAAATAGAATCTGTCAAAAACAGAACAGTCTATAGTAATCTTTAGGTTTCGAATACTTATGTAAACCCAAAAATTCTAAAATAAATTTCTGGACGTGAAGAATTTATCTATTAATCATATGCAAAAAGAATCAACCTAATCTCGCTCTCCAGTAAAAAATGGCAGCAAATCTCGTGAGCACTGAAGTTTCTGTCTTTTACAGCAAGATCGCAAAGACTTTCCCCAAGTCTTCCCAAAGGTTCTACTTGGCAAAAACACTAATTAAAAGCATAAAACCACATATAAACAGAATCTAGGTGAATTGTTTATTACTAAACATAACCAAAAAGCAAGGAACAAAAATAAAATTGGGTTGCCTCCCAACAAGCGCTATCGTTTAACGCCCCTAGCTAGGCACAAAAAGCAAGAATAGATCTAGGTATTATCATCTTTGGTATGCAATCCATAAGTGTCTCTCATAATAGATTCATAAGGTAATTTAATTTTCTTTCTAGGAAAGTGTTCCATGCCTTTCCTTAACGGAAATTGGAACCTAATATTTCCTTTTTTCATATCAATAATTGCACTAATCGTTCTAAGGAAAGGTCTACCAAGAATAATGGGACGTGTAGGATTACAATCTATATCAAGAACAATGAAATATATGGGCACATAATTCCTATTTGCAACAATAAGAACATCATTAATTCTTCTCATAGGTTTCTTAATAGTGGAATCCGTGAGGTGCAAATTTAAAGAACAATCATCAAATTCACGGAATCCTAACACATCACACAAAGTTTTTGCAATCGTGGAAACGCTAGCACCCATATCACATAAAGCATAGCATTCATGATCTTTAATTTTAATTTTAATAGTGGGTTCCCACTCTTCATAAAGTTTTCTAGGGCTAGAAACATTCAATTCAAGATTTTCTTCATAAGATTGCATTAAAGCATCAACGATATGTTTAGTAAAAGCTTTATTTTGATTATAAACATGCAGAGAATTTAGCACTGACTGCGACAAGGAAATACAATCTATTAAAGAACAATTATCATAATTAAATTCCTTGAAATCCAAAATAGTGGGTTCATTGCTATGTAAAGTTTTGACCTCTCCAATCCCACTTTTACCAATTTTTGCATCAAGATCTAAAAACTCTGAATCATTGGGACGCATTTTAACTAAAGTTGACTCATCTCCAGTCCCATTATTATCAAGATTCATATTGCAAAACAAAGATTTAATATGGGACACATCAATCACTTTTAGATCTTCATCCTTATTATCATCAAAACTAGAAGAACACGCTTTTATAAAGCAATCTTTTTTAGCACGCATCCTAGTGGTTCTTTCTTTGCACTCATCAATGGAAATTCTCATAGCTTTGAGAGACTCATTGATAGCATGCTTAGGTGGAATAGATCTAAGTTTCAAAGAATCAACATCAAGAGAAATTCTATCCATGTTCCTAGCCAACTCATCAATCTTAAACAATTTTTCTTCAATCAAAGCATTGAAATTATTTTGCAAACTAATAAATTCTTTATTATATTCAAAATCAGAGGGAATCTTATTATAATTTCCATAAGAATTGTTGTAGGAATTAATATAATTATTAAAGGAATTACTAGGAAGCGGCCTAGGATTAAAATTACCTCTATATGCGTTATTACCAAAATTGTTCCTATCAACAAAATTCACATCCATAGATTCATTATTATTCTCAATCAAAGTAGACAAAGTCATATCATTAGGATCAGAAGAAACACTCTTATTAGCAAACAATTTCATAAGTTCATCCATCTTTCCACTCAAAACATTGATTTCTTCTATTGCATGCACCTTTTTACTAGTAGATCTTTTAGTGTGCCATTGAGAATAATTCACCATAATATTGTCTAGGAGTTTAGTAGCTTCTCCTAAAGTGATTTCTATAAAAGTGCCTCCCGCGGCCGAATCTAAAAGATTTCTAGAAGCAAAATTCAATCCAGCATAAATTTTTTGTATGATCATCCATAAATTCAAACCATGTGTAGGGAAATTACGAATCATTAATTTCATCCTCTCCCAAGATTGTGCAACATGCTCATGATCTAGTTGCTTAAAATACATAATATCGTTTCTAAGAGAGGATGATCTTAGCAGGAGGAAAATACTTAGAGATAAAAGCATCGTTGCACTTGTTCCATGAATCGATACTATTTTTAGGCAAAGACGAAAACCAAGTTTTAGCACGATCTCTAAGCGAAAACGGGAATAGCTTCAATTTAACAATGTCATTATCCACATATTTCTTCTTTTGCATATCACACAAATCAACAAAGCTGTTTAGATGGGTAGCGACATCTTCACTAGCAAGGCCGGAAAACATATCTTTCATGACAAGATTCAGCAAAGCAGTATTAATTTCACAAGATTCAACATCGGTAAGAGGAGCAATCAAAGTGCTGATAAAATCATTATTGTTGGTATGGGTGAAATCACACAATTTAGTATTATCTTGAGCCATCGTGACAAACAATCCAACACACAAGCACACAAGAAGCAAGCGAAAAGTGACGAACTAGAAAAGAGAAGGGGAACGGAAAAAGAGAGGAAAACGAGAGGCAAATGGCAAATAATGTAAGGCAAGGGATAAGAGTTTGTGATCGGTACTTGGTATGTCTTGACTTGTGGTAGATCTCCCTGGCAACGGCGCCAGAAATCCTTCTTGCAACCTCTTGAGCACTGTGTTGGTTTTCCCTTGAAGAGGAAAGGGTGATGCAGTAAAGTAGCGTAAGTATTTCCTTCAGTTTTTGAGAACTAAGGTATCAATCCGGTAGGAGACTACACGCAAGTCCCTTGTACCTACACAAACAAATAAGAACCTTGCAACCAACACTATAAAGGGGTTATCAATCCCTTCACGGTCACTTACGAGAGTGAGATATGATAGAGATAATAATTATAAGATAAATATTTTTGGTATTTTTATGATATAGATTGAAAGTAAAGATTGCAAAATAAACGGAGACAGAAATAGCTTGTTGACGGGAGATTAATATAATAGAGAATAGACCGGGGGCCATAGGTTTCACTAGTGGCTTCTCTCAAGATAGCATAAGTATTACGGTGGGTGAACAAATTACTGTCGAGCAATTGATAGAAAAGTGCATAATTATGAGAATATCTAGGCATGATCATGTATATAGGCATCACGTCAGCGACAAGTAAACCGAAATGATTCTACATCTACTACTATTACTCCACACATCGACCGCTATCCAGCATGCATCTAGAGTATTAAGTTCATAAGAACAGAGTAATGCATTAGGCGAGATGACATGATGTAGAGGGATAAACTCAAGCAATATGATATAAACCCCATCTTTTTATCCTCGATGGCAACAATACAATATGTGCCTTGCTGCCCCTGCTGTCACTAGGAAAGGACACCGCAAGATTGAACCCAAAGCTAAGCACTTCTCCCATTGCAAGAAAGATCAATCTAGTAGGCCAAACTAAACTGATAATTCGAAGAGACTTGCAAAGATAACCAATCATACATAAAATATTTCAGAGAAGAATCAAATATTGTTCATAGATAAACTTGATCATAAATCCACAATTCATCGGATCTCGACAAACACACCGCAAAAAGAGTTACATCAAATAGATCTCCAAGAAGATCGAGGAGAACTTTGTATTGAGATACAGAGAGAGAGAGAAGAAGCCATCTAGCTAATAACTATGGACCCGAAGGTCTGAGGTAAACTACTCACACATCATCGGAGAGGCTATGGTGTTGATGTAGAAGCCCTCCGTGATCAATGGCCCCTCCGGCGGAGCTCCAGAAAAGGCCCCAAGATGGGATCTCTTGGGTAAAGAAGGTCGTGGCAGTGGAAATAGGGTTTCGTGGTGCTCTTGGATGTTTTCGAGGTATATGGATATATAGAAGGAAGAAGTAGGTCGATGGAGCCATGAGGGGCCCACGAGGGTGGAGGGGGCGCCCAGGGGGTAGGTGCACCCCCTGCCTCGTGGCCTCCTTGTTGGTTTGTTGACGTCCACTCCAAGTCCCCTGAATCACGTTTGTTCCAAAAATAACTCTCCTGAAGGTTTCATTCCATTTGTATTCCGTTTGATATTCCTTTTCTGCGAAACACTGAAATAGGCAAAAAACAGCAATTTGCACTGGGCTTTAGGTTAGTAGGTTAGTCCAAAAAATAATATAAAAGTGTATAAATAAGGCCATTAACATCCAAAACAGATAATATAATAGCATGGAACAATAAAAAATTATAGATACGTTGGAGACATATCAGCGGGTGGCGGCCGCCGCAAGGAAGGCGAGGCGGAGCCGCTCTCCGGAAGAAGCAGTGACAGGCTGGCTACCAAGCCTACCGCGGGCTGGTCTACCATGGATAAAGTGAAGATGGTCCTGCTCAAGAAAAGTGACATTTGGCATGAAGGCACACCTCAGGTGGCTGCGTCCGCGGCCGATCTGCAAAAGTACAGGGAGTTGTACAAGAAGCCGCTGCCGGATGGCTTCATTGCGGCAATCGAAACACTGATTGATGCCACCGGGAAGAGCAAAGGCAAAGAAGCAAGCAGGATAGGTCAGGCGATCTGTGTCTGATCCGCATGGATTGGTCCGCTCTGTGGGTAAGTTGTTTTTCTCCATGTTAGCATGTTGTGTTGATCTCTGTCGTAGTGCGAAAGCGCGACATGGGAGGTTTTTGTCTCCCAAGTTCGTGATGTGGAGTCGGTGTGTGTAATGCTCAGACCTGAATGTATGTCTGCTAGCTTGAGAGTTGAGTGTTCCTTCGTTCCTTTATGGCTTTCGCCTTGTTGAATTGGAATGTGCGGGGACTAAATAACCCTGCGAAGAGGCGGGCGGTGCAGTTGTTTGTTGCTGAGCAAAGTTGCAAGATTGTCCGCCTGCAAGAAACAAAATCTGTGACATGACTAGAAATCTGGTGCTTGAAGTTTTGGGGCCGCGCTTTGTTGATAACTTCATATCCCTGCCAGCCAATGGGTCCAGAGGAGGGATTCTAATTGCTTGCTGCGACGATCATGAAATTATTGTTGAGCGCTGGCAGCTGGGCTGCACTCCATGTCAGGAACAGTTAGGAGCAGGACTGATGGAGTGAGTTGGTCTATCACTGGAGTCTATGGACCACAATCAGAGAAGGATAAAGTTTTGTTCATTGAGGAACTAAAGATGATCAAGCAGCACATGTTACCACGATGGATGGTGCTCGGGGATTTCAATATGATTTGCCGAGCGAGAGACAAAAGTAACAACAATATAAATTTGCGGATGATGGGAAGATTTAGGGCTGCGATTGATGATCTTGAGTTGATTGATTTTCCGCTTCTGGGGAGAAGATTCACATAGTCAAACGAGCGCGAAAATGTCACGCTCACCAAGATTGATAGGGTCTTGGTCACAAGTGACTGGGAGGCTGCTTTTCCTCACTTTCACCTGTCGCCTGCATCGACTAGTATTTCTAACCACTACCCGCTGGTATTGAGAAGAATGGAGAGAACAAGATTCAAAGCCTTTCGTTTTGAGAACCATTGGTTGAAGTGCCCTGAATTTCATGAGATTGTGCAGCGCACATGGGCGAAGGAGGTCAGGTCTGGTGATCCCATCCGAGTGCTGCACACCAAGCTCTCTGGAATAGCAAAGGCTATTAAAGTGTGGAATAAGCAGCGGACCCGCTGGACGGTTTTCATATCGGCACTCGCTAACGATGTGATATTCAGTCTGGGCCTCGCTCAAGAGGAGAGGGAGCTCTC
This sequence comes from Triticum aestivum, assembly GCF_018294505.1. Taxonomy (NCBI): domain Eukaryota; kingdom Viridiplantae; phylum Streptophyta; class Magnoliopsida; order Poales; family Poaceae; genus Triticum; species Triticum aestivum. The sequence continues at coordinate 479,737,469 of NC_057809.1, read as the reverse complement.
GGCGGATGAGAGACAACTACGGGTGCGGCTCAAGGAAAAACTGTTGGGTTTTGCGTCAGTGGACAGAGCGAGATGGCGGCAAAATCAAGGATGACTGAAATTAGGGAGGGTGATGCAAGCACGCAATTTTTCCACTTGAGAGCTTTCGGAAGGCGACAGAAGAACTATATTCCTACGCTCAATGGTGCTGACGGTCCAGTTTCAGAGCACGAGGGCAAGGCCAAGATCCTTTTTGACAGGTTCGTGGGACTAATGGGGACTCCGTTCATCCGCTCGGTCAGGCTAAACTGGGATTTCTTGGGGCTGCCGTCAAGAGATTTGAGTCATCTTGAGGGAGCCTTTTCTGAGTAGGAGTTGCTGACTGCGGTCCAGGACACGCATGGAGAGAAGGCACTAGGGCCAGATGGGTTCACCGGGGCCTTTTTCAAGGCATGCTGGGCAACGATCAAAGTGGATTTGTTGGCTGCTGTTAACTGCGTGCACAACCTAAGAGGGCAGAACTGAAGCATCATCAACACGGACAACATTGTGCTTCTGCCTAAGAGAGAAGGGGCGCAAGACGTGAATGACTTCCGGTCTATTAGTCTCATGCATTGCATTCCGAAATTGGTAAGCAAGATGCTGGCAACGCGGTTGGCGCCTGAGATAAATCACCTTGTTGCCACGGTCAGAGTGCTTTCATCCGAGGGCGATCGATCCAGGATAACCTCCTGTATGTAAGGAATGTGGTCAAGGCTGCTCACAGTGCAAGGTCCCCCCAAATGTTCCTTAAGCTCGATATTCGCCAAGGCTTTTGATTCAATCTGTTGGGGATTCTTGCTTGAGATTCTGGAAGCGATGGGTTTTGGGCAGTGGTGCCGAGACATGATTGCCTTGATTTTGTCGTCCTCCTCCTCGAGATTTTTGCTCAATGGAACCCCTGGACCTCTGATTGTGCATAAATGTGGGCTACGGCAAGGAGATTCTCTGTCACCGTTGCTGTTTATCATTGCGATGGAGCCGCTCCAGTGTTTGCTCTCCTTGGCCATGGAACGAGGCATCCTCTCGCCCCTTAAGTTACGGATGGCGAGATTCCGGTCCACTTTTTACGGGGATGATGCAGCGCTCTTTCTCAACCCCGTGCTAAATGACTTTGCTGCAGTTCAGGCCATCCTAAAGATCTTTGCGGATGCCTCAGGCCTAAAAACAAACATTCATAAGTCGGTGGCCTACCCTATCTCTTGCACGGGCCTTGATTTGCTGCCCTTAATGGCTGTTTTTGGTGGACAACAAGGTGCCCTTCCGTGTCAGTACTTGGGCTTGCCATTGGGTGTGCGAAAGCCAAAGAGAATTGAGATGCAACCGCTGATTGATAAGATCGCGGGGAAGCTAGCTCCCAGGAAGGGACGGCTGCTCAACAGAATGGGAAGGTTGATCTATACCATTTCGGTGGTCACAGCTACTGCCACATATTTTTTGACATCATTTCAACTGGATAAGTGGCTGGTTAAAAAGGTGGACAAGCTTAGAAAGAATTTTCTTTAGGAGGCGAATGACGCGTCGATTGGCGGGAAGAGTCTGGTAAACTGGAAGCAAGTTTGCTCTCTAAAAGTATCAATTTCCAATATCAAAGCATGACTCAAAAGTAATTACAGGCCACAACCGGCACAAACGAGACATAACTTACTATACATTCAACACGGTTTTACATATCTGATGCTATCATTTTTCATTGGTTGCACCTAGAAGCCATTCTTATCTTACTTATTAAACAAATATCATCAAAGTTCAACTGCTTCTTTGTTAGAAGAAAGTTCAACTTCTTTTACTTGTGACATGTTCAGTTAGTGGATACTCCCTCCATCTGGCGAAAAGTGTACATCTAATTTTAGGACAAATTATGAAATGGAGTAAAAAATGCATTGGGAAAATGCAAGCCATCATCTCTCCTCTTTAATAACCCAACCCCCAATGAGCTAAGTGCATATAGAAATTAAGAAGACTATGTATAGAATGCTATTGATCTTGATTACCGTGTGATGAAAGAAAATACTTTAAAGTGCATTGGAAAGATAGAAGTACATTTTTTTATGGACAAATTTTAAACCCAAATATACACTCTTCACCGGTTGGAGGGAGTATATATTTCATCCCTAGGGGAACGACACGGAGATACAACAGGCACGCTTACTCCATTTTTTCTTCCAAACGAAAAAGTGGCGACAGACAATAATTTCAAATGGGTGATTATTGCGAGTAGTTGGCGATTATCTGAAGATATCTACTTCTCTGCTTTCTCACATGGTGATTCGAGAGGAAATTCACCTTTGGAAACCCTACTTAAAGCCTTGTCTCTGGCCACTATGTCGGGCGCCCTCTTCTCATGAAGTTCTTGTCGTGAGTCACCTGAGTCCTTTTGGCAGTAATATTTGGTAATTCTCTCCATTCTTTCCTCCTTCGTCTTGGGCTACGCTGGTGCCTTTCCGGCCCTTGCAAACTATTAACAGTTCAGTATTACAGCACATCCATTTTTCTGATAGCTATAGACTAGGCTGAGCCCCAATAGAGCAATAGCATCACGTTATCTCTATGCCTACCGAGCAGAGAGCAAGATCGCTTTCGGATATCCCAGAGACGCGTAAAATGTGTGAAGAGGACACCGGAGACGAAGCCACGAAAGTTGATCAACTCGTGCTTAAGAACGCTATCCCCGTAGCCAGCAGCCGCAACGGGCCAGTTTCTCCTGTGACTCCTATCCCACCACCGCCTCCACCGACTCTTGCCACAGATGCTTCTGACGATGATAGGGCTGCAGCTCGAGTTGCCGCTGATGATGCGGTTGCTGCTTATCACCAGCAGGTCATGGTTTATTCGGATGCTCTTTTCGTTTATCGTGATGATCTGGCTGCTTACACTCAGTGGTGTGATGACGATGCTCGTGTCGCGGCTGTCCTCACTTCCAGTGTTCTACCATAGTTTGCTTCTGATTTTATGGGCCTCGGTACTTTGTTTGAGATGTGGACTCGTCTTCGTCAGCGCTATCAACCCTCTGGTGATGCTCTCTACTTGTCTGTGGTACGTCAGGAGCATGCTCCTCAGCAGGGAGACTCCACTATTGATGAGTTCTACACTCAGAGTTCTGCTATCTGGCGCCAGCTTGACTCCCTTCGCACTGTTGTTTGTGGCACTTGCGCGTGTTGCCAGACTGTGAGGTCCGACTTGGAGTTTCAACGTGTCTATGAGTTTCTGTTGTGGCTTTGTGGGGAGTTTGAGCCTCGGCGTGCTCAGTTGTTTGCTCGTGGTCGTGTTCCTATTTCTAAGGTGCTTTCCGAGCTTCGTACTGAGGAGACTCGCCTCCATGGTGCTAGTTTGCTTCAAGTTCCCTCTGTGCTTGCTGCCCGAGCTGCTCCCTCGGTGCTTTCTCGTTCCAGTGCTCTGCCGCTACTGCCCACTCCTGGTTGTGAGGGTCGTTCTTGTGAAGGTTGCTCTCGTCCTCGTCCTCATTGTGGCTACTGCAGCAGGGATGGTCACCCTGAGTCTGAGTGCTTTTAGAAGAAACGTGATATGCGCAATAGGGAGCATAATTCTGCTTCTGGGACTCGTGCTTCTTCCTCGACATCGTCTACTGTCTCCTTCACTGAGACGGATATTGTGAAGCTTAAGTATCTACTTGCTACTCCAGGGTCTTCAACGGGTACTGCAGGCTCTATGACTGGTGCTTCTAGTGCTGAGTGACCACCGTTTACACAGTCAGGTACATCCCCATGGGCTCTGGATTCTGGAGCTTCATTTCATATGTCTTCTAATTCTTCTGTCTTGTCCTCTCTTAGATCTCTCGATTTTCCTATTAATGTTCTTACTGTTGATTGTACTCCTCTCCCCGTTGCCAGCAAAGGAACTCTTTCCACTTCTTCCTTTTATGTTCTAGATGTTTCTCATGTTCCTCGCCTTACCATGAACCTATTTTCCGCAAGTCAGCTTGCTGATTCTGGTTGCCGTGTCATTCTTGATGTTGATTCTTGCACTATTCAGGATCGTCACACGAAGGCTCTGGTTGGGGCTGGCCCTCGCCGCCATGATTCTCAGGGGCTTTGGGAGTTAGACTGGCTTCATGTTCCTTCCGCTGCCATGACACCTTCTAGTCCATCTGCCTTCGTCCCTTCAGCTACCAGCTCCTTCTAGCAATGGCATCATCGACTTGGTCACCTTTGTGGTTCTCGACTATCATCTTAAGTTCATCCTGGTCTTCTGGGGCCTGTCTCAGGAGATGTCTCTTTACAGTGTCAGGTTTGTAGGCTTGGTAAACAGGTTCAATTACCTTATCCTACTAGCGAGTCGGTATCTCATCGACCTTTTGATTTGGTACATTCCGATGTGTGGGGTTCGGCACCCTTCGCTTCCAAAGGGGGTCATCGATATTATATTATTTTTATAGATGATTTCTCTCGTTACACTTGGCTTTTCTTCATGTCCTCTCGTAGTGAGGTTCTCTCTATTTATAAGTGTTTCACTGCCATGGTTCACACTCAGTTCTCTACACCTATTCGTGTGTTCCGTGCTGATTCTGCTAGCGAGTATATATCCAAAATGTTGCGTGGTTTTCTTGCTGAGCAGGGTACCATTGCTCAATTCTCTTGTCCTGGTGCTCATGCTCAAAATGGCGTGGCTGAGCGGAAACATCGCCACCTTCTTGAGACAGCTCGTGTAATGATGATTGCCGCCTCTCTTCCGCCTCATTTTTGGGGCGAGGCTGTCTCCACTGCCACATATCTCATAAACATTCAACCCTCATATGCTCTGCAGGGTGGTATTCCTCTAGAGCGTCTTTCTGATCGGTCTCCTGATTATTCAGTGCTTCGGCTCTTTGGTTGTGTTTGCTATGTTCTCCTTGTCCCCCGGGAACGCACCAAACTGACTGCTCAGTCTGTCGAGTGTGTTTTTCTAGGCTACAGTGATGAGCACAAGGGTTATCGGTGTTGGGATCCGATTGGTCGTCGAATGCGTATTTCTCGGGACGTGACTTTTGATGAGTCTTGTCCATTCTACCTACGATCAGCTTCAACTTTTTCTGTTGAGGACATCTCTTTTGTCACCTATCCCGATACACCCATCTATGTGCCTCATATTTCTACTCCTCCTTCTCGCCCCACTATTATAGATTCGACACCATCATCTCCTACAGTTTCTTCTCCTCTCTTGCTACATGACTCCCCACCTTCATCACCGATGTCATCCCCATCTCCATCACCTTCAATGTCATCCCCATATCCATCACCTCCGATGGTTTCTACTAGCGTGCCATCTACTTCTGGTGCGCCATCTTCCTTGTCCCAGCTGACTTATCGTCTCCGGGCTCAACCTTGCCCTTGTCCTGACCGCTATTCTCCTAGTAAATCTGGTCTTTTGGCTATTGTTGAGCCTACCTCTTATCGCGATGCTTTTATTCATCCTGAATGGAAGCTTGCGATGGCAGAGGAGATTGCTGCCCTTGAGCGCACTGGCACGTGGGATCTGGTTTCTCTTCCTCCCCATGTTCGTCCGATCACATGTAAATGGGTCTACAAGATTAAGACTCGCTTTGACGGTTCTCTTGAGCATTATAAAGCTCGTCTTGTGGCTCGTGGTTTTCAGCAGGAGCATGGTCGTGATTACGATGAGACTTTTGCTCCTGTGGCCCACATGACCACTGTCCGCACACTTCTCTCCGTGGCCTCTGTTCGCCATTGTGTCTCAGCTTGATATTAAGAATGTCTTTCTTAATGGTGAGTTGCATGAGGAGGTTTATATGCATCTACCACCTGGGTATTCAGTTCCCGATGGCATGGTTTGCCGTCTTCGTCGCTCTCTCTATGACCTTAAGCAAGCCCCACGTGCTTGGTTTGAGCGTTTTGCCTCTGTGGTCACTATAGCTGGTTTTGCACCTAGTGCTCAAGATCCAGCATTGTTTGTTCACCTTTCTGCTCGTGGTCGCACTCTTCTTCTTCTATATGTTGATGACATGATCATCACTGGCGACGATTCAGAGTACATTGCCTTTGTCAAGGCCCATCTCAGTGAGCAGTTCCTTATGTCTGATCTTGGTCCTCTTTGTTACTTTCTTGGGATTGAGGTTTCCTCCACCTCTGATGGTTTCTTTATTTCCCAAGAAAAGTATACCCAGGATCTTCTCGCTCGTGCGGCTCTTAGTGATGAGCGCACTGCTGAGACTCCTATGGAGTTCAATGTTCACCTTCGCGCTTCTGATGGTGAGCCGTTGTCTGATCCGACACGTTATCATCATCTTGTTGGGAGTCTTGTCTATCTTGCCGTCACTCATCCGTATATCTCTTATCCTGTCCATATTCTGAGTCAGTTTGTTTCTACTCCCACTTCAGTTCACTATAGTCACCTTCTTCATGTTCTACGATATCTTCGTGGCACGATATCGCATCGTCTCTTTTCCCCCCGTTACAGCTCGTTATAGCTCCAGGCCTATTCAGATGCTACGTGGGCTAGTGATCCTACGGATTGCCGTTCACTTTCTGCCTACTCTGTTTTTCTTGGTGGTTCTCTCATTGCTTGGAAGACAAAGAAACAGACTGCAGTCTCCCGTTCGAGTGCAGAGGCTGAATTGCGAGCTATGGCTCTTGTAACAGCAGAGGTGACTTGGTGACGATGGTTACTAGAGGATTTTGGTGTTTCTGTTACTACACCTACCGCCCTCTTGTCAGACAGTACATGTGCTATCAGTATTGCGTGAGATCCCGTGAAGCATGAGCTTACCAAGCATATTGATGTTGATGCTTCTTATGTGCGCATTGCTGTGCAGGATCATGGTATTGTTCTTCAATATGTGCCTTCTGAGTTACAGCTAGCAGACTTCTTCACGAAGGCCCAGACAAGAGCGCAACATGGATTTCACCTCTCCAAACTCAGTGTTGTGTATACACAATGAGTTTGAGGGGGGGGGGTGTTAGAGTTATATTAGTAATGTCCTTTGGTCTTTTGCATTCTAGTCTCTTGGTATCCTCTTGTACTCATATATATGTTGGCTTTGGCCTCCTAATATTATTAAGTTGTTCTCCTCTCAACACCTAAAAATAGCCTTTTCCCCTAACATCTCTTTGGCAATTTTGATTTTAGAAAATTACTTTTTAGTTTAAAAAGGAGGGGAAAGCTCATGACTAGGCTGGGCACGACGGTTGGTGCCCACATCACCGTCGGCCGACCCTCGGCCCACCCCGCTGCACGCCTTCTGCCCCTCATCATCCGTGACGAGTTTCCAATAAACTTATTTTTAGACTTTTTGTCTTTCTCTTTGTCTTCGGTCACAACGACACTTCTCCCCATTGTCCTCGACCAGGCGGCAATTCTTCCCTTTGTCCCCGACCACGAGCAAAGAAGTATAACACATGTACGAGCAAGTACAAAGGAAAAATATGAGGTATGGAGAACACGTACAAACAAACATGGATGTCATCGCCGATTGCGATTAATCATTTCATTCAGAACCACACCATCATGCCACTAGGAGAAGCAAGAGGAGAAGAACCCATTCGAATGAAGATTGTTCAAATGTGGTCTTGGAGCACAAATTCCGTCTACTTTCTCGGCTCCGTTGTCGCAAGCGTAAGCCATACTCGGTGATCCTCTATCAAATTATGTTTACAAATCATATGTCATATGTTCTAGCATGCTCAAGGACATCATCAATTGGAGAGAAGTCGTCGTTGGCTGCATGAAAGGAAGAACAAAGATGAATATTAAGAGAGGCTTCGATGTGGGTCAAGTTTTTTGAGGGATTAAGTTTAGGGGAAAGGTTGAGTACATAAAAAACTGGTGTCTTATTTATTGAAAACTAAAGAATATGAGAATGGCATCTCTAGCCCTTCCAGTATATAAAAAAAATGAAGACCTCACTAGTATATATCACAAATGAAACTCATGCAACTGTGTAATTTTCAATGCATGAAGTTGTGCTACTCTAGATCGCTAATCCACTACTATGCATGGTGCTACTTTGAGGTACTTCATTTGTGTATATAAAATAGAAATTATGTTGCTCCTTCTATCTTTCACTTTATAGTGTCTTTGTGACACATCTCTTTTTGTGTCTTCCTACACCATTTTTTTCACTCATGGACTCATGGTAGGAGGTAGGAGCAAACCTTATAACGCAAACATTGAGGATATCACTTATCGTTAGCGTCTCGGTCAACTGGGGATTAGAGATTAATCAGAAATTTGCCGATTAATCAATTTTATTTGTCGACTATTAATCGGCCATTTTTTTTTCAAATCCCAGGTTCCCAATACTAAAATATGCTATATTCAACACCAAAACAATATTGGACAGAAATATTACCTTCATTCCTAGCCTTTGAATTCTCATATAATTACGAAGAAAATAGGACAACAGATAGCATTACAAGGTCCACAAAACGCAAATAAACATAGTTTTTTGCAAACATAGTGCTATGAATAGGCTCGATTTATCGGTTGTTATAGCGATAAATCGGCCCAAACGATAAATGGTGAAGATAATGCATAATATTATTGGTCACCCCAAGAGTAGCGATAAATTGGACGATAAATTGAAGAATCGGAAGATTTTTTGAATAGTGATGACGATCAATACATTTTTCTCAACTTTATTTACATGCAAATATAACTCAAGCTATGAATATGAAAGAAATTCGATATGAATACCTCTGGATGTGTACCAGATAATTACGAGATCAAGCATAGCTTATGAAAATGATGAACTATGGCTACTTCAACCATTCAATATGAATCTAGCTATAATGACCATTTAAAGCTCGTACCAACGAAGAAGAGATCTCTAGTCATGTAATGAGAATGAATGATGCTAGTGCATGGTATGCTCACACTAGCTAGTATTGTAGTACAAAACAGGCAGTAGAAGCGTGCCTCGGAGGCGGGTTTCTCCATTCGGAGCAAAGTCGCATGTAATATCCCAACGGAGGTGGTTATTACTATTATTATCCAAAGTACTAGAGGTGGCTAAAAATCTAGAACCGTCTATAGTAAAAGGTTCATGTGGTTTCTATCACTAGTACAAAATCAGCCTTTGGAGGCAGTTTTGGTACATGGACCAACGGGGTTTCCCATTCAGCCTCAATGTTTGCGTTGCTTATACTCGGCCCAGCGACGACGGTTATTAGAAACCGCCTCCAATATCATGGATGGCGCATGCAGTTTCATATGTATAACCACTTCCAATGGTCTACGTACCGCAGGCCATTTCATACGAATAACTACCTTTGTTGTGTATGTTGGGGTTGTAATTTTCTCTTATTAGGTACCCACCTCTTCTAATGATATTCTGATGAAACATTGTAATACAAAAGTAAAAAGATGAACTTTGTTGCTTTGGCTCCGCTCTTTAAATATTCTTCAGCAAAGAACTACTTTTCTGGGTATGAATTTTGTGTTTGGGCCCACCAACACAAAACATGTGACCACCATGCTCTTGCACTAAATAATATTGTCTCTATAGCTAATAAAAATAAATGCATTAGATGAATTTGATGCACTGGTCATAAACGTGACAAGGCTCTACCCATCATGTTGTGTCATGACACGCAGGTCATGCTAATAATAATAATTTAAAACATATAGTCATCTCATACAATCACATTAATATGACGAAGGCTAAGGCTATACCACATCACATGCTCTTCTTGCGAAACCAAGTTAGAGGCCTCTAATCTGTTTATTCAAAAAAATATCATGGACGCTATTTTTGTTACCTATGTTCATCATCATGTATGATTATTCAAGTTCTTAGTTTAACATGGGGGTGTATGAAACATGAGCCCCAATGAAAGATCTCGAGCCCCATACTAAACATGCACGTGACCCAAGTGTAGATCACATCTACAAGCCTTCTCTTGTAAAAAAATCATCTTTCTTAACTAAGGTATAATCCAAAGAACTGAAGCACATCTTTGATCTAACAACCAACATACTATGAGCAACATAGAAGGATCACAAATAGGCAAAAGTTTGTAACAAAATCTCACCATGCCGCTAAGATCAGAAAAAATTGCAAACTCAAGGGAAGCAACAAGAACACCAAGTAATATATCATATCTATTAACAGTAGGAGTCTCACCTACTACCGCACAAAAAAAGGTGAACAATAGGTCTCATAGACTACCTACACAAAAAAGTCATTGTGCAATACCTGCACTTCACATGTGCTCTAGATCGCAACCTGCATCTACTCATAGATCACTCTGATACCATTGTTGGAAAATGTAGTAAAACAAAAACAAAATCTGTACCTACAAACCATCCCAGGATCCCTATGAAGATGCATCTTGGATTGGATCTAGATTAGAGAACTCACCAACATAACACAACAGAGAGGAGAGTTGGTGATGCGCATTGATGCAGATTCCCACAGCTAGGTTATACCTCTCACTCATGTGAATTTATCCCTCAAACTAGTCGGTAGATCGAGCACCGAACATATAGGTCACCACTGACCCGATGATGCTTCGCCATTTAGAACAAGAGAGCCGTCAGAGAACTAGATAGGAGCAACAACCTTACGACGAAGGTGGAACTGCGAGAGAGATAGAGAGATAGAGAGAGAGAGCTATGGGAAAGAAACTTCAATGTTTGGGGCTGTCCCCTCTCCCTCTATCTATTACAGGCCAGGGAAGAGGCTAACTTGGAGAGGGGGCAGCAACCCCAAGGGGTGTGCCCCCTCGGCAAACCCTAGGGAACTACCTAGTGGCTTGCCCACCAAGGCTAAGGTGGGCACCCCACTCTTGGGCCATGTAATGGGAGTATGGGACTAGCCCATGGCGCCCCTAGGATCATTCTAGGAGGTTCAAAAAAATCTAGGAACCTAGCCATATCCTCTGGCCGTCATTTTAGGTCACCGAAACTTTTTCGGTTTCCCTCCGAAAAACTTTTGGTTTTTTAACGAAAAACATATGGTTTCCTCTCTAGAACATTTTTCTCTTTGTTCTAAAACTATTTTGGTGAAATTCACACATGCTCCTACACCTGTAGTCTGAAACAGACCGATAGACCTTACGCGGTTGACCCTATAGGTTTGGTAAAGTGTAGACATGGACCTGGAACTCCTTCTGGTTCAATGATCAATAGTGGAACCATGGACATCCATATTGCCCCCTACACTCACACGAATAAATACTGATTGAACCTATTGTTCTCGTGTGCTATTTCCTTTTCTTTGTGATACTTTACAAAAATCGAGGTGAGACCTATCGGCATCCATGTGAAACAACACTTGATGACTATGCCAGTTACCGTCGTTATCAGGTTTGTTCTCTTTTCTCGTCCCCATGTCCCGGCACTCCATGAACAAGTCAAACTGTGTCTGTCCAAATGATAATGGTGTTCGGAAACATCGCATAGAAAAACAAAAAAAATTCTACGCACACGCAAGATCAATCCATGGAGATGCATAGCAACGAGGGGGGGGGGAGTGTGTCTATGTACCCTCGTAGACCGTAAGCGGAAGCATTAGACAACGCAGTTGATGTAGTCAAACTTCTTCGCGATCCAACCGATCAAGAACCGAACGTAGGACACCTTCACATTCAGCACATGTTCAGCTCGGTGACATCCTCGCCTTCTTGATCCGGCAAGACGGGCGAAGTAGTTGCTGAGTTCCGGTAGCACGAGGGCGTGGTGACGGTGATGGTGATGTGATCTCCATAGGGCTTCGCCTAAGCACTACGAAAATATGACCGAGGGAGTAAATGGTGGACGGGGGCACCGCACACGGCTAAGACAATGCTGTATCTTGTGTGGCGCCCCCTCCCCACATATATATAGGTGGGAGGGAGGGAGGAGCAGCCCAAGGAGGCGCCCAAGTAGGAAGAATCCTACTCTGGGTCCCTCCCAAGCAGCGCCCCCTTTCCTTATTTGGAGTGCAAGGAAAGGCACGGGAGGGTGGCACCCCCTTTTCCTTTCTCCCATGAAGGGAAAGGCAGGAGGGGCTAGCCCTCCCCCTTTTCCTTCCCTGGGGCTGGCCAAACAATGGAGGGGGCGCACCAGCCCCTTTGTGGGCTGTGTAGCGCCCAAGATGGGATTCTATCCCAATCACGTGATGAACTCATGATCGGGGCACAATCACATTTCGAGCGCATAGCAAGGTGGATATCATTACAACATACCATATACCGAATAGATGAAAATATAAGTTAAAGGCCTACACTTGCCACAAGCTACAACTTGAATACAACAGTTCATCAATACATAGTAATCATCATACAGAAGAGCAGGATCCAGCTACGGATGGAATCAAACAAAAAAGAAGAACGACATCCACCCTGCTAATCCCAGGGTCCCCGACCCGGAACCTATCCCTTGATCAAAGAAGAAGAAGAAAAACTCCAAAAGCAAGCAAGCATTGCTCTCATGTCAAAGCTTCGCATAACCTGCACCTACAACTGTTGTTGTAGTAATCTGTGAGCCACGAGGACTCAGCAATCCCATTACCATGGGTATAAAGACTAGCAAAGCTTAATGGATATGGAATGGATAAGTGGTGAGGCTGCATCAAGCGGCTAAGCATGTATGGTGGCTAACTTACGAGTACAAGAATAAGATGAGAAACTATGCAATGGCCGCGAACTAGTAATGATCAATAAGTGATCCTGAACTACTTACGTTCAAACATAACCCAACCGTGTTCTCTTCTCGAACGCACCCGAAAAGAGACAGACACGGTTAGGCACGCGGTTGGGGTATTTTAATTGAGTTTACTTCAAGTCCTCTACAACCGGATATTAACAAATTCCCATCTGCCACATAACCACGGGCACGACTCACGAAAGTTTAAACCCTGCAGGGGTGTCCCAACTTAGCCCATGACAAGCTCACGATCCGCGTAGACAATCCTCCATCGCGGGACCCTCCGATTACACTCAGAATCCTGGTGCACAAGACATTTCGACGATGGTAAAACAAAACCAACAAGACCTCCCGGCGTGTCATCACCCTAATAGTAGCCGCGCGTATCTCATCTTAGGCCATGACCGGATGAGCACAGCGTACAACAACTGAGACCCGAGTTGCCCCGGGGGAAGCCACACATGACTCTGTTTTGGACCAGCACTCATGAGGAGCACTAACCCGGGGGGTTGATTAAGAGACCTCCGGTGCCGGCGGTCCAAGTTTTAGTTGTTATTAGGAAAATGGTAAAACCAATGTTGGGCCTTGCTAGAAGAGTTTTATTCAAAGCGAACTGTCAAGAGGGGCCCATAAACCCTCACCGTGTTAGGGACGCAAAATCAAGGAACATAACACCGGTATGATGGAAACTAGGGCGGCAAGAGTGGAACAAAACGCCAGGTGTCGGTGTCAAAACCGGCGGATCTCGGGTAGGGGGTCCTGAACTGTGCGTCTAGGCCGGATGGTAATAGGAGGCAAGGGACACGAAGTTTTACCCAGGTTCGGGCCCTCTCGATGGAGGTAAAACCCTACGTCCTGCTTGATTAATATTGATGATATGGGTAGTACGAGAGTAGATCTACCACGAGATCGGAGAGGCTAAACCCTAGAAGCTAGCCTATGGTATGATTGTTGTTCTGTATGTTGTCCTACGGACTAAAACCCTCCGGTTTATATAGACACGGAGAGGGTTAGGGTTACACAAAGTCGGTTACAATGGTAGGAGATCTGCATATCCGTATCGCCAAGCTTGCCTTCCACGCCAAGGAAAGTCCATTCCGGACACGGGACGAAGTCTTTGATCTTGTATCTTCATAGTCCAGGAGTCCGGCTGAAGGTATAGTCCGGCCATCCGGACACCCCCTAATCCAGGACTCCCTCAGTAGCCCCTGAACCAGGCTTCAATGACGACGAGTCCGGCATGCAGATTGTCTTCGGCATTGCAAGGCGGGTTCCTCCTCCAAGTACTTCATAGAAGATTTTGAACACAAAGATAGTGTTCGGCTCTGCAAAATAAGTTTCCACATATTGCCATAGAGAGAATAATATTTACACAAATCTAATCTGCTGACGTATTCCGTAGTGTGACACACCACGGGCAAGCCTTTATCTGAGTCATTTCATTATCCCACCTCAGCGCGTCATGCGAGGCGGTTTCCTTGGCACGTCTTATTAAAGCAGAGATCATGTCCCCTTATTCCGGGATTCTCATCAATACGGGCGTGGGTAACCCAACCGCGCCATTGATTACGGCGCTTGGAGATAAGCGAGTTTTACCAGGCTGGTGGGGACGCGTAGTTGCGTCCACCCATATAAGGGGATAAGGATCCATCTTTTCACCCACGCCTTCTTCCTCCCTTGCTTATCCATTCTCGCGCACTCGAGCTCCAGCGCCCAAGTCCGCACTCCCCACCTCAACCTTCTCCAGCCATGTCCGGAGCGGGAGGCAAGTGGATGGTCTCCTCCGTCATGGAGGGACACATCAAAAAACTAAGGAAGGCCGGATACTTGTCCAACAACATTGCGTACCGGCTTCCCAAAAAAGGGCAGCTCATCCCCACCCCTAGGCCCCATGAGAGGGTGGTGTTCCTCCCCCATTTCCTCCGCGGACTGGGCTTCCCCCTTCACCCATTTGTCCGGGGGCTCATGTTCTACTATGGCCTGGATTTCCACGATCTGGCCCCGAACTTTTTCCTCAACATCTTGGCATTTATCGTCGTGTGCGAGGCTTTCCTCCGCATCCTCCCCCATTTCGGCCTATGGCTCAAGACTTTCAATGTCAAGCCGAAGGTGGTGCGCGGCAACCAGGCGGAGTGCGGAGGCACCATGGTGGGCAAGATGGCCAACGTCTTATGGCTCAAGGGCTCCTTTGTGGATACCCTAAAGGGGTGGCAATTGGGGTGGTTTTACATCACCGAGCCGCGTGACCCCGAATGGGTTGCAGCCCCCAAGTTTCGATCCGGACCCCCTACGCGGCTCACCTCCTGGAAGGAGACGGGCCTGTCGTGGGGTAAAAAAGGAGAGCTGACCGGACTCGAAACATGCGTCCAAACCCTGGTGGACAAGAAGATCAAACTTGTCAACGTAGTACAGGTTATGCTCATCCGCCAGATCCTCCCGTGTCAACAACGGGCTTTCAACCTGTGGGAGTTCGACCCGACGCGGCACCAAACTCTAAGCAGGCTCTTCGACACGATGTACAAAGATGCCTGGAAGGTGCTTTTCAAGGGCGCCGAGGCCCCCGCATCTGCTACCGAGGATCGTGGATTCAGTATGCAACATCACGCTCATGCGGTAAGCTATTTTTTCCTTTTACAGGGTATCAATTTTTCATAGTTTGACTCCATGCGGGATCTAAGCTCCCTTACCTTTGACAGGATTGGCAGGTGATGTCCGGACAGATCAACTGTCCGGCTCCTTTACCCGAAGGCCCAGCGGGCGCTCGCTTGGCGAAGCTGCTGGTTCCGGCACCCTATGTGGTGCCGGAGAAGAAGGCCGCGAAAAAGGCCACGGGGACTCGAAAGAGTGCTCGGCGCCAGGAGGTGTCGGATCCATCATCCGACGGTTCTGAGGCGCATTCCTCCCATGAAGACGAGGAGGAAGAAGAAGAGACCTCTCCCCCTCCAGCGGGAGGAGAGAAGAAAAGGAAGGCCGCCCTCTTTGGGGAGGCCGGAGGGTCCAAGAAGGGGAAAACCCTTCCTCCGGACTACTCCACCGACGCCGACGACGGCGGAGAGGAGTGGCCGCCCAGGGCCAAGCCCCTGGCAAAATCGTAAGTATCCGGATACCAGAGTAATTCATAGTATTCGTTTATTGCACAACTTTCCCTTATGTCGAATATGTTTATGCAGCCCACCCATAGACGGGCTCGACGCATCGTCTAGCGGCTCACTTGACTCGTTGGATGTGAACTCGCTTCCGACGGCTTCCTCCCCCCGCCCTACGGATGACACCGAAGTGTTGTCCCAACAGGTTCCAAGCCGGGAGGAGGTGGTCCTGGAGGCGCCGCAAGGCGACCTCCCGGACTCCAGGAGTAAAGGGGATGAAACCCCCCAGGGCTCCAAGTCCGGCTCTAGGCCGGACACCGCTCCAGAACCTTCAAAGGTTCTAGAGTCCGGCGAGGGACCTCCTTCCAAGAGGAGAAAGCCCACCGTGCCGGTGACCCCCATCCAACCGGAGGCGCCGGACAATCTGTTGGAGGCGCTCCAAGGCGCCTCCATCGACGAGGAGCACCGCACCATTATGAGTGCAGTGGTCCAGAAGGTTCAGTCCGCCAAGAGCGGACTGACTGAAGCTTATACTAGCTTTTAACAGGCTTTGAGGTAAGTAAAGAATGTGTAAATAATATTACCGCATAGACAGTAGCCCCTGATGCTCTATTTGGTGTTCGGGAAGAAAAGCCGAATAGAGGATCAAATAAAATTCGCAGGAGTCTAACAAAAAGGAGTCAATATGCGTATGCAGGCTTCTTTGCTTGCGTCCACTGCACTGACTGCAGAAGTGTACACGCTAAAGCAGAACCTCGAGCGTGCCAAGAAGCAGCTCGAGGACAATGAAGGTAAGAAATACCTTGTTTAAATATATATAAAGAGGTGCAATTGCAAAAAATGACAGGATTATCGTGGCTATTGTAGGGGCCATGTCTGAGGTGGCGACCCTTAAGGAAGCGCTGGTCGAGGCCGAGAAGAGGGCAGCCATGGAGCGCACCGAGCGGGAGAAGTATGAGGCCGAGGTTGGCAAGGTACAACAAGAGCTCCAGGCTCTCATGGTAAAACATGAGAGTTTGGAGCTTGACTCAAAGACGCGAGCGTCCGAGCTCGCGATGGCTATTGAAAATGTCAAGTCTGCCAAGGCCGAATCCCAGAAGACCCTCCAGGAGTTGGATGAGGTGAAGAAGATAGCGGCAAGTAAGGCATTCTTTATGCAAAGCAAACACATAAACGTGAGTTACTTGTTACTTACCCGAATCCGGAGCTCTCCAGGAGCGTTCGCAGATCTTCCTTGGAGTGTGTCCGATGCCGCCGCATTCTATCGAGCTGAGGAGGGCAGCTCGACAAAGAAGGTGTTCTGGTCTCAATATGCTGAGGCCGGACACCCCGTGCCCCTGAGCGACCAGCTGAAGCAACTGGTCGAGCTCCACAAGGTGGCTGAACAGGCCATGAAGGGCCTCATAGTTCGGCTGTGGCCTAGAGGGACTCTGCCTGGGAGCTATTTCGGGCTAGTGCGGCGGCTAGTGGAGGCCTGTCCAAGGCTCGAAGTCATCAAGCACTCCGTCTGCATTGAAGGTGCCCGTAGGGCCCTTGCCCGTGCTAAGGTGCACTGGGGCAAGCTGGATGCTGAGAAGCTTGTGAAGGACGGGCCACCGCCGGGGAAAGAGCATCGCAAGCCCGAGAATTATTATAAGGATGTTCTGAAGGGTGCCTGCCTTGTGGCGGATGAATGTTCTAGGGATGTAATTTTTGAGTGAAACTTGCTCGTTTTGTCCTGTGCGCTGAAAACTTGTTCATATGCACTAAGCAATGCGGCTGGAATTTAAAATATTACCTTCTGTGTGGCTGTTTATCAATTCTGAGAGATGGCAAGTCGTCGGCTTCTGCCCCCGTGCCGCTAGTGCTGGGGTGTTCGGGGATAAACCTGAGCGCTCTTTTTCCCATGTTTGGGTCCTTCGAGGGAGGCGCTCAGCCCAACGAACAAGGCAATCGGACTATAATGCGTGAAAACTCTCACTTAGCCATAGAATTCTATAATTTTAAATTTCGGCGAAGCCCCTGGTATTTGGAAGACCGAGTTCGGGGCGCTATCCATGCCTTGGCCGTACAAAGCCGGCTCCTCACTCTAAGCGGCATAAGTCTTTAGGGACTTGAAAAACCTCTCGAACAGCGACCAGCTCTCGCTTCATCATGACAGTCAGTTTTAGCTTTCTCCACTGAGGTGCTCGACCCAGCTCAACTGGGGCACAATCACAGTGGTTCTCCTAGTGCTACCTTAGCTGATATAGCGGAACGTAAGGCACCAAAACATAGGAGCCGGGCAAACCCAACTATTGACCCAAGACATGATTCGGAGCCGATGCATATAATGCTATAAGTTCGGGGTGCCGCACTTGTTAAAGTGTTCGGACTTCTCACACCATATTGAGGGGTATTAAAGCCCCTGTCGTATTTTGGTTGTACCAAAGTGTACGGATGCAACATGTCGTTAAGGAACATATATTAAAAAAGAGTAATGCAAAAATAGACAAAAGCTATGCATTGTTTATTAAAGAGGGTTGCGATCAAAGCAGAACGATACAAATAATGCGATAAGCAAAAGGTTGGACTATTTAACATGTCCGTTCCAGGGGCAAGCTGCGGAATAGTATGCGAAACAGGTATATTGCTCATGATAGAGACCACCTGGGAGTTCCGTAATGCGGTGTGGCTTGTCTGCTTCCCTGGTTCTTGCATCGTTTGTTCGGCAATTGAACTGCCGAACGGGCCTTCCGAAGAGTGGAGTCCTGAAAGTAAGAGAAAATTAAAAAATCGGCAGCCCCTGGTGTGGTTTAAGCCATGTTTCGGGCGTGCCGTGATGGTGCCCATCCCCCTGTACCCATGGTATTTCTAGAGCGTAGTTATGTACGCGAAGTACTGGTATCGCATTTTTGCGAGGGCTGGGGTTGGGGCCGCATTGCTACGCCTGCTCAGATCGTGCCAGGCGGTCTTGTTGTAGGTTACTCCGGGCGCGCTTGACGGTGTCCGGTCGTTTAATGGCCGGGCTGGAGAACTGCCTGGAGAGGCTGCTTTGTAGTTCTGCTGCAAGGGCCGCCGTGTGCTCCTCCGTTCGGAGGGAGCGTTCGGTGTTTCCATTGACCGTAATTACTCCTCGAGGGCCTGGCATTTTGAGCTTAAGGTATGCGTAGTGCGGTACCGCATTGAACATGGCGAATGCGGTTCGCCCGAGCAGTGCGTGATAGCCACTGCAGAATGGGACTATGTCGAAGATTAACTCCTCGCTTCGGAAATTATCCGGAGATCCGAAGACCACTTCAAATGTGACTGAGCCTATACAGTTGGCCTCTACACCTGGTATTACGCCTTTAAAGGTCGTTTTGGTGGGCTTAATCCTCGAGGGATCTATGCTCATTTTCCGCACTGTATCCTGGTAAAGCAAGTTCAGGCTGCTGCCGCCGTCCATAAGGACTCTAGTGAGATGAAATCTGTCAATAATTGGGTCTAGAACCAATGCGGCGAGTCCGCCATGACGGATGCTAGTGGGATGGTCCCTTCGATCAAAGGTGATCGGGCAGGAGGACCATGGGTTGAACTTTGGGGCGACTGGCTCTACCGCGTATACGTCCCTTAACGCGCGCTTCCGCTCCCTTTTGGGGACGTGGGTTGCGTATATCATGTTCACCGTCCGCACTTGTGGGGGAAAAGCCTTCTGTCCACTGTTTTTCGGCGGCCGGGGCTCCTCGTCGTCATCGCTATGCAGCCCCTTGTCTTCATTTTCGGTGTTTAACTTGCCTGCCTGCTTGAACACCCAACAATCCCTGTTGGAGTGATTGGTCGGCTTTTCGGGGGTGCCATGAATCTGGCACAAGCGTTCGAGTATTCAGTCCAAACTGGACGGGACCCTAGGATTCCTTTTGAATGGCTTTTTCCGCTGACTGGATTTAGAGCCTCTGAATCCGGCATTAACTGTCGTATCCTCAGCATTGTTGCCGTTAATGCGGCGCTTCTGCTTGTTGCGACGCGACCTGCCACTACTGTCCCTGGTATCCGAATTACCGGGGTTCTTGGTCATATTGTTGCTACGAGCAAGCCAGCCGTCTTCTCCCGCGCAAAAGCGGGTCATGAGTGTCGTGAGTGCTGCCATAGACTTCGGCTTTTCCTGTCCAAGGTGCTGGGCAAGCCACTCGCCACAGATATTGTGCTTGAAGGCTACTAGGGCCTCAGCGTCCGGACAGTCGACTATTTGATTTTTGTTTGTTAGGAACCGTGTCCAGAATTGCCTGGCTGATTCCTCTGGCTGCTGAATTACATGACTTAGGTCATCGGCATCTGGGGATCGCACATAAGTGCCCTGGAAATTGTCGAGGAATCCGGCTTCCAGGTCCTCCCAACAACTGATTGATCCTGTTGGAAAACTGTTAAGCCAATGCCGAGCAGGTCCTTTAAGCTTGAGTGGGAGGTATTGGATGGCGTGGAAATCATCACCGTGGGCCATGTGGATATGAAGGAGATAATCCTCGATCCATACCACAGGATCTGTTGTGCCATCATATGATTCGATATTTATGGGTTTGAAACCCTCAGGGATTTGATGATCCATTATTTCGTCTGTGAAGCATAGTGGGTGTGCGGCACATTTGTACTGGGCTATATCACGATGTAGCTCCAATGAGCTTTGTCTACTGTGTTCAGCCCTGCCGAATTTGTGGCCGGTGTGACGGTTGCCGTCTCAAGCCGTGGGGTGCCCACGCGATCCGTAGATCGATCTTGTTTGCCTTGCCTTGTCCTCCAACATATCTCGTAAGTCCGGCGCATATTCTCATGCCTTGGTACAGGTGCGGCTTGAGTGGAGGGCCGAGAGGCCTCTCTGTCGTGGCCACGAGGTGGCCGGTCGGCCGCATCAAGTGCTTCCTCCTCTGATCGGGGTAGCAACCTGCGCTTTGTGTAGCTCTTGGAGGGGCGTTCGAGTTTATGCTCTTCGGCCGCAAGGACTTCAGTCCATCTGTCGACTAGCAAATCTTGATCAGCTCTAAGCTATTGCTGTTTTTTCTTGAGGCTTCTTGCCATGGCCATAAGCCTGCGTTGAAAACGCTCTTGTTCGACGGGATCCTCTGGCATGATGAATTCGTCGTCGTCGAGGCTTGCCTCGTCTTCGGAGGGAGGCATATAATTATCGTCCTCGACCTCTCTGTTTGCCGCTCTCTCATGAGGGTTGGTTCCTCCATCCTCCTGTGCTAAATCTTGCTGGAGGGGGTTTTCTTCGGCACTTTCCAGAGTATTATTATCTCCCGTGCTGGAATGACCGTATTTGTTTTGGCGGGATTTTGAGCGGCGCCGCTGACGCCGGCGCTTAGGCTGTTTCTTGGAGGGGTCATCCTCTGTTGTTCCATCGCCATCTCCTTCTTTTGGGGTGTCCACCATGTATATGTCATATGACGAGGTGGCTTTCCAGGGCCTGATAGGCGCTGGTTCTTCATCGTCTCCTTCATCAGCGTCCATACCGTCGATGTCTTTGGAGTCGAAGTCGAGCATGTCGGTTAAGTCATCGATAGTGGCTACAAAGTGGGTGGTGGGTGGGCTTTGAATTTCTTCATCGTCCGAATCCCAACCTTGCTGACCGTAGTCCGGCCAGGGCTCTGCTGATAAAGAGAGAGACTTCAGTGTCTTCAGAATATCGCCGAAAGGTGAGTGCTGAAAGATGTCCGCGGAAGTAAACTCCATAATCGGCGCCCAATCGGATTCGATCGGCAGGGGCGCGGAGGGTTCGGAGTCCGGAGAGGAGTCCGGCTCCTTGGAGTCACGAGTCTCGCAGAGTGCAGGGCTGGTGTTCGGCTCAATCGCTGTTGGGATTGCAGCCCCCAAGGCGGCGTCCAACCACCCATCCTCGATCAGCGCAGTTGGCTCCGAATTGAGGGCCGAAGCCAATGCGGGTGCGGCCTCCAGGGTACTGTTCGGCGGCAGAGCTAGATCATGCTCGTTGTGACAGTGCGGTGCGCTCGGCAGTGGCTCGAATCCGTTGAAGATCA
Organism: Triticum aestivum; assembly: GCF_018294505.1. Taxonomy (NCBI): domain Eukaryota; kingdom Viridiplantae; phylum Streptophyta; class Magnoliopsida; order Poales; family Poaceae; genus Triticum; species Triticum aestivum. The sequence continues at coordinate 479,715,814 of NC_057809.1, read as the reverse complement.
AGTCCCCACGGATGTTGGCCGTGTAGTTTAAACTTCCAAATCTGACCTGACGGCCAGGGGCATAGCTTTCGATTTGCTCCAGATGGCCAAGTGAATTGGCCCGCAGTGCGAAGCCGCCGAAGACGAAGATCTGTCCGGGGAGGAAGGTCTCACCCTGGACTGCGTCGCCATTGATGATCGTAGGAGCCATCAAGCCTGACGGCGACGACACAGAGGAACTCTCAATGAAAGCACCAATGTTGGTGTCAAAACCGGCGGATCTTGGGTAGGGGGTCCCGAACTGTGCGTCTAGGCCGGATGGTAACAGGAGGCAAGGGACACGAAGTTTTACCCAGGTTTGTGCCCTCTCGATGGAGGTAAAACCCTACGTCCTGCTTGATTAATATTGATGATATGGGTAGTACAAGAGTAGATCTACCACGAGATCGGAGAGGCTAAACCCTAGAAGCTAGCCTATGGTATGATTGTTGTTCTGTATGTTGTCCTATGGACTAAAACCCTCCGGTTTATATAGACACTAGAGAGGGTTAGGGTTACACAAACTCGGTTACAATGTTAGGAGATCTACATATCCGTATCGCCAAGCTTTCCTTCCACGCCAAGGAAAGTCCCTTCCGGACACGGGACGAAGTCTTCAATCTTGTATCTTCATAGTCCAGGAGTCCGACTGAAGGTATAGTCCGGCCATCCGGACACCCCCTAATCCAAGACTCCCTCACCAGGCAAAAGGCCGAGCCTTCCACCCTTAACCAAGTATATATGTGCATTAATTAAATAAGAGATATTGTGATATCCCATGAAATCCATGATATCCATGTCCCAACATGGAACAACCTGCAACTGCGCCTGAAACTAGCAATGCTATAAGAGGGACTGAGCAAAGCGGTAACATAGCCAAACAACGGCTTGCTGGGATGGTGAAAAAGGTTAGAGGCTGTCATGGCAATTTGGGAGGCTTGATAAACAAGTGGTAGGTAGCACGACATAGCGATAGTACCGAGACAACTAGCATAGAAAAGATAGTAGTGAGATCCAAGGTGGCGGTCATCTTGCCTGAAATCTCGCTAGGTAGAAGAACGAGTCCATGAAGTAGACGAACCAACGTAGTCGAACGAATCCTCACAATCGCAACGCAGCCGGAACTATCGAGAAGAAGAACATCTGGAAAGAATAAACACCATGGTAAACAACCATCACATAAACATGACATGATGCACAAGCAAGTATGATGCATGTCCATTTTAAAGAGGCATGGCATGTCAAAGTGCAACAAACAATACTACAAATTAAGTGGAGCTCAATATGCAGCGAGTTGCATATTGACGAAACACCACATCCCAATATTTAGTTCACTCTCGTTTATGAACAAGACAAGATTAAATGTTGGTTAACATGGCAAGAGGTGAAGCATAACAGAACTACCTATCTAGGCAAGTCTAAATGAGGTCAGAAACAACAAACAACAATTCCGGAAAATCCCCATATGCATATTTCGAATTTGGTACTGTTCTTCCCTATACACAATTTTAGAGTTGTTAAACATGGAAAGTAATGCCACCAAGTTAATCTATGCATTTTTCTACCCCATTTACATATGAAGTTTATTTAAAACGGAGCTACGGTTATTTAGTTATGAAAAAAACATTTTAAAATGTCATTTAAGAAAATTAATTCAAACAACACATTTAAACATTTTAAACATGCATGAAAGTGGCATATTATGAAATTATACAGAATTCTAAGCATTTTTCATATATGAAGTTTTTACATATGATGCATAGCTCATGAGTTATTATATGCATGAAGTTAGAGGGTTTTTCTGTAAAATAGTAAATCCTGGGATAATAGCTAAATTCGCAGAACTGGGAAAAACAATACGGGCCGCATCTGAACAGGAGGCCCAACAGAGAAAAGGCCGAGGGGCTGCTCACCAAAGGCCAAGGGCCAGATCGGTGAGGTGGGGACTGGGCCTCGGTCAACGGGCGAAGAGGAGGCGGCCCAGGCACGGTCAACAGGTTGAGCGGGGTCGAGGTGCTTGTACTCTGCTCGATAGGGGGCAGATCAGTGGCGCTTGGAGGTGTCGGAGGCGCGAGGGAGGGTAGACAGACCGGATCCGGTGAGGGCGATTGCTGGCAGCCGGATCCATGGCTGGAGATGAAGCTTGACGACGGTGTGGGCGCGACGCAGGGGCTAGGTGGCGGCTGCTGGGCCTGATTTCTACAGGACGCGGTAGGCAAACGAGGCAGAGGAGGGCGCTCAGGAACGGCAGGAATCGAGCGCAGAGGAGCCGGGCATGGCGGATCCAGGCGCGCACGGCAAGAACTTGGCGATGGCGGCTTCGTCCTTGCGGCTCCTGCACGAGCGCACCTGGGAGAGAGAGAGCATGAGAGGGAAAGAAACCAAGAGAAGAAAGGGAAAGGAAGGAGAGGCGCGAGCGTGGCTGGCCTGTTGCTAGACGACGACGAGGTGGACGGAGGCGGCGGTATGGTCAAAGGCGGCGCACATGAAGGATGAAGAGGCAGGGGCGTCTGGCGCAAGGCGGCCGAAGGTGCGGGTGTCAGTGTTCCAACCTTGCGCTGTGGCTGTGGGATCTCGAGCCTTCCTGGGGAAGAAGTAGGGGAGAAGCTCGGGCGGTGGTTTGTTGGAAGAGAATCGGGGTGGATCCCCAAGGAGGATGAGGCTGGCGGCGGCTCCATTGGACAGGGGAGGATGTGAGATGGATCCCGAGGTGGAAGGAGACATGAGGAGTGGTGGCACGACGGGATGGATGGGACATCCCCCTAAAATCTAGGGTTAGACTGTTTAAATAGCTAGGTGGACTAGCTTAGGGGCAAAACGGACCCTCCGATAAAAATTGAACGGTCGAGAAAAAAATAAGCTAGGGAATCCAAATAAGAAAATGAAGATGTTTTAGGGATGTTTGGGGATGATCCGAATCCAATGGTGACGACTGCCCGGGTCGGATGCGGGACAATTTCGGACGCGCTCGAGAGGGGGTCTGAGGGAGGTCGACAAAGACAAAGGGTCCCGACAAAAGTCAACGAAGACGAGGAAGAAGTAGCAACTGTGAATGGAACCAACTTCTAAAAACAATGACGACAAGGAGTGCCGATGAAATGCAAATGATGACATGATGAATGCAACAAACAAATAATTAACACAGCTGACACGTGATACATCTCCAACGTATCTATAATTTTTGATTGCTCCATGCTATATTATCCACTCTTTTGGACATTATTGGGTTTTATTATCCACTTTTATATTATTTTTGGGACTAACCTATTAACCGGAGGCCCAGCCCAGAATTGCTGTTTTTTTTGCCTATTTTAGGGTTTCAAAGATAAGGAATATCAAACGGAGTCCAAACGGAATGAAACCTTTGGGAATGTGATTTTTGGAATGAACAAGACCCAGGAGACTTGGACCCTACGTCAAGCAACCAACAAGGAGGCACGAGGTAGCGGGGTGCGCCTATCCCCCCAGGCGCGCCCTCCACCCTCGTGGGCCCCCTATTGCTCCACTGACGTACTTCTTCCTCCTATATATACCTATGTACCCCCAAACGATCAGATACGGAGCCAAAACCCTAATTCCACCCCCGTAACTTTCTGTATCCACGAGATCCCATCTTGGGGCCTGTTCCGGAGCTCCGCCGGAGGGGCCATCGATCATGGAGGGCTTCTACATCAACACCATAGCCTCTCTGATGAAGTGTGAGTAGTTTACCTCACACCTACGGGTCCATAGTTATTAGCTAGATAGCTTCTTCTCTCTTTTTGGATCTCAATACAAAGTTCTCCCCCTCTCTTGTGGAGATCTATTCGATGTAATCTTCTTTTGTGGTGTGTTTGTTGAGAACGATGAATTGTGGGTTTATGATCAAGTTTATCTATGAACAATATTTGAATCTTCTCTGAATTCTTTTATGTATGATTGGTTATCTTTGCAAGTCTCTTCGAATTATCAGTTTGGTTTGGCCTACTAGATTGATCTTTCTTGCAACGGGAGAAGTGCTTAGCTTTGGGTTCAATCTTGCGGTGTCCTTTCCCAGTGACAGTAGGGGTAGGAAGGCACATATTGTATTTTTTCCATCGAGGATAACAAGATGGGGTTTTCATCATATTGCATGAGTTTATCCCTCTACATCATGTCATCTTGCTTAAAGCGTTACTCTGTTCTCTTGCACTTAATACTCTAGATGCATGCTGGATAGCGGTCGATGTGTGGAGTAATAGTAGTAGATGCTGGCAGGAGTCGGTCTACTTGTCTTGGACGTAATGCCTATATACATGATCATACCTAGATATTCTCATAACTATGCTCAATTCTGTCAATTGCTCAACAGTAATTTGTTCACCCACCGTAGAATACTTATGCTCTTGAGAGAAGCCACTAGTGAAACCTATGGCCCCCGGGTATATCTTCATCATATTAATCTTCCAATACTTAGTTATTTTCATTGCTTTTATTTTACTTTGCATCTTTATCATAAAAATACCAAAAATATTATCTTATCATATCTATGAGATCTCACTCTCGTAAGTGACCGTGTAGCGATTGACAACCCCTTATCGCGTTGGTTGCGAGGATTTATTTGTTTTGTGTAGGTGCGAGGAACTCGCGCATAGCCTCCTACTGGATTCATACCCTGGTTCTCAAAAACTGAGGGAAATACTTACGCTACTTTGCTGCACCACCCTTTCCTCTTCAAGGGAAAACCAACGCAAGTGCTCAAGAGGTAGCAAGAAGGATTTCTGGCGCCGTTGCCGGGGAGGTCTACGCAAAAGTCAAACATACCAAGTACCCATCTCAAACCCTTATCTCCCGCATTACATTATTTGCCATTTGCCTCTTGTTTTCCTCTCCCCCACTTCACCCTTGCCGTTTTATTCGCCCTCTCTCTCTATCCTCCCTCTCCTTCTCTATTTGCCTCTTTTTGCCCGTTCCCCATTTGCTTGTCGTTATGGCGAGTCCTCTATCTTCTCCGTTGTCTCCCGAGAATGAAGTTCTAAATTTTAAGCAAAGGGAGGGAGAAAATCTAAAAGACGCTTGGTATAGAATTTGCAATGCTCAAAATAGATCTACCAGGAAGCAATCTACTTCCGTTCTTCTTTGCAATTTTTATGTAGGCGTTACTCCTTGGCATAGATATATCCTTGATACCATTACCGGAGGGAACTTCTTAGGTAGCCATACTTTTGATTCTTACAATGCTATGATAGATTTGTTTGGCTCACCATCCCTTTTGGTTAATGGAACTATGTTAACTTTGGAGCATGTAATGCAAAAACTTGAAATTATTGAAAATAAAGTTGCTACCGTTGAGTTAATTGAAAATTTCGATAAAAAGATCCACAACCAAATTACCCAATATGGATATAAAGTAGGAGTAACTTTGAAAAATATTAAAGAGAAGGAACCTATAGTTAATGAAAGAATAAATCATGATTCCACTAGAATCGTTAAACTTGAGGGTATCATTACCAACTTGGGAACCGCTTTTTCTTCCGTAAAGAATACTCCAAGTCCTCCAACTAAAATTTCCAAGGTTATGTATGTTCCTAAAAATAAAGGTGAATCCTCTAGCAAAGAAACTGCGGATCTTAAATCTATAAGTGTTCACCCTAATCTTTTTGCTATCATTAAGGAACCATTTGCTGCCAATGATTTTTTTGATATTGTGCCTAAAATTTTGATAATCAATAAAAGGAAAGAAATTCCTAAGGACGGTAGATTCCTCATTGAAGAATTACCTACCAAAGATGGCAATACCTAGATCTACCCCTGCTTTTTATGCCTAGCTAGGGGCGTTAAACGATAGCGCTTGTTGGGAGGCAACCCAATTTTATTTTTATTCATTGATTTTTGGCACTGTTTAGTAATAAACAATTTATCTAGCCTCTGTTTTGGTTGTGTTTTTTGTGTTTAATTAGTTTTTGTGCCAAGTAGAACCGTTGGGAAGACTTGGGGAAAGTCTTGTTAATCATGCTGTAAAAAACAGAAACTTTAGCGCTCACGAGAACTGCTGCCATTTTTATTTGGAAAGTGCTATCTAGTTAATTCTTTTTACAGATGATTAATACATAAATTCCTCACGTCCAGAAATTTATTTTAGAATTTTTGGGTTCCAGATCTTGCACTAGCTACAAATTACGACAGACTGTTCTGTTTTTGACAGATTCTGTTTTTCGTGTGTTGTTAGCTTATTTTGATGAATCTATGGCTAGTATAATAGTTTATAAACCATAGAGAAGCTGGAATACAGTAGGTTTAACACCAATATAAATAAAGAATGAGTTCATTACAGTACCTTGAAGTGGTCTTTTGTTTTCTTTCGCTAACGGAGCTCACGAGATTTTCTACTTTAAGTTTTGTGTTGTGAAGTTTTCAAGTTTTGGGTAAAGATTTGATGGATTATGGAACAAGGAGTGGCAAATAGCCTAAGCTTGGGGATTCCCATGGCACCCCCAAGATAATCTAAGGACACCTAAAAGCCAAAGCTTGGGGATGCCCCGGATGGCATCCCCTCTTTCGTCTACTTCTATCAGTAACTTTACTTGAAGCTATATTTTTATTCACCACATGATATGTGTTTTGCTTGGAGCGTCTTGTATGAATTGAGTCTTTGCTTTTTAGTTTACCACAATCATCTTTTTTGTACACACCTTTTGAGAGAGACACACCTGATTCGGAAATTATTAGAATACTCTATGTGCTTCACTTATATCTTTTGATTTATATAGTTTTGCTCTAGTACTTCACTTATATCTTTTAGAGCACGGTGGTGGATTTGTTTTATAGAAACCATTGATCTCTCATGCTTAACTTAGATTATTTTTAGAGTCTTAAATACCATGGCAATTTTTTTAAATAATCCTTATATGCTAGGTATACAAGATTAATAATAAAATTCTCTTATGAGTGTGTTGAATACTAAGAGAAGTTTGATGCTTGATAATTGTTTTGAGATATGGAGATGGTGATATTAGAGTCATGCTAGTTGAGTAGTTGTGAATTTGAGAAATACTTGTGTTAAATTTTGTGATTCCCATAGCATGCACGTATGGTGAACCGTTATGTGATGAAGTCGGAGCATGATTTATTTATTGATTGTCTCCCCATGAGTGGCGGTCGGGGACGAGCGATGGTCTTTTCCTACCAATCTATCCCCCTAGGAGAATGCGTGTAATACTTTGCTTTGATAACTTGTAGATTTTTGCAATAAGTATATGAGTTCTTTATGACTAATGTTGAGTCCATGGATCATACACACTCTCACCCTTCCACCATTGCTAGCCTCTCTAATACCGCGCACCTTTCGCCGGTATCATATGCCCACCATATACCTTCCTCAAAACAGCCACCATACCCACCTATCATGGCATTTCCATAGCCATTCCGAGATATATTGCCATGCAACTTTCCACCGTTCCGTTTACTATGACGCGCTCCATCATTGTCATATTGCTTCGCATGATCATGTAGTTGACATTGTATTTGTGGCAAAGCCACCGTTCGTAATTCTTTCATACATGTCACTCATGAGTCATTGCATATCCCGGTACACTGCCGGAGGCATTCATATAGGGTCAATATCTTGTTCTAAGTATCGAGTTGTAATTCTTGAGTTGTAAGAAAATAAAAGTGTGATGATCATCATTATTAGAGCATTGTCCCAAGTGAGGAAAGGATGATGGAGACTATGATTCCCCCACAAGTCGGGAGGAGACTCCGGACGAAAACTAAAATTTAAAAAAAGAGGCCATAAAAAAGAGAAAAGGCCCAAATAAAAAAAATATGAGATAAAAAGAGAGAAGGGACAATGCTACTATCCTTTTACCACACTTGTGCTTCAAAGTAGCACCATGATCTTCATAATAGAGAGTCTCCTATGTTAACACTTTCATATACTAGTGGGAATTTTTCATTATAGAACTTGGCTTGTATATTCCAATGATGGGATTCCTCAAAATGCCCTAGGTCTTCGTGAGCAAGCAAGTTGGATGCACACCCACTTAGTTTCTTTTTGAGCTTTCATATACTTATAGCTCTAGTGCATCCGTTGCATGGCAATCCCTACTCACTCACATTGATATCTATTGATGGGCATCTCCATAGCCCGTTGATATGCCTAATTGATGTGAGACTATCTTCTCCTTTTTTTCTCCTCCACAACCACCATTCTATTCCACCTAAAGTGCTATGTCCATGGCTCACGCTCATGTATTGCGTGAAGATTGAAAAAGTTTTGAGAATGTCAAAAGTCTGAAACAATTGCTTGGCTTGTCATCGGGGTTGTGCATGATTTAAATACTTTGTGTGGTGAAGATAGAGCATAGCCAGACTATATGATTTTGTAGGGATAACTTTCTTTGTCCATGTTATTTTGAAGAGACATAATTGCTTAGTTAGTATGCTTGAAGTATTATTGTTTATGTCAATATTGAACTTTTGTCTTGAATCTTTTGGATCTGAATATTCATACCACAATTAAGAAGAATTACATTGAAATTATGCCAAGTAGCATTCCACATCAAAAATTCTGTTTTTATCATTTACCTACTCAAGGACGAGCAGAAATTAAGCTTGGGGATGCTTGATACGTCTCCAACGTATCTATAATTTTTGATTGCTCCATGCTATATTGTCCACTGTTTTGGACATTATTGGGCTTTATTATCCACTTTTATATTATTTTTGGGACTAGCTTATTAACCGGAGGCCCAGCCCAAAACTGCAGTTTTTTTGCCTATTTTAGGGTTTCGAAGAAAAGGAATATCAAACGGAGTCCAAATGGAATGAAACCTTCAGGAAGGTGATTTTTGGAACGAACAAGACCCATGAGACTTGGACCCTACGTCAAGCAATCAACAGGGACGCCACGAGGTAGGGGGCATGCCTACCCCCCCAGGCGCACCCTCCACCCTTGTGGGCCCCCTGTTGCTCCACTGACGTACTTCTTCCACACATATATACCTACGTACCCCCTAACGATCAGATACAGAGCCAAAACCCTAATTCCACCGCCGTAACTTTCTGTATCCACGAGATCCCATCTTGGGGCCTGTTCCGGAGGTCCATTAGAGGGGGCATCGATCACGGAGGGATTCTACATCAACACCATAGCCTCTCCGATGAAGTGTGAGTAGTTTACCTCAGACCTACGTGTCCATAGTTATTAGCTAGATGGCTTCTTCTCTCTTTTTGGATCTCAATACAAAGTTCTCCCCCTCTCTTGTGGAGATCTATTCGATGTAATCTTCTTTTGCGGTGTGTTTGTTGAGACCGATGAATTGTGGGTTTATGATCAAGTTTATCTATGAACAATATTTGAATCTTCTCTGAATTCTTTTATGTATGATTGGTTATCTTTGCAAGTCTCTTCGAATTATCAGTTTGATTTGGCCTACTAGATTGATCTTTCTTCCAATGGGAGAAGTGCTTAGCTTTGGGTTCAATCTTGCGGTGTCCTTTCCCAGTGACAGTAGGGGTAGGAAGGCACATATTGTATTTTTTCCATCGAGGATAACAAGATGGGGTTTTCATCATATTGCATGAGTTTATCCCTCTACATCATGTCATCTTGCTTAAAGCGTTACTCTGTTCTCTTGCACTTAATACTCTAGATGCATGCTGGATAGCGGTCGATGTGTGGAGTAATAGTAGTAGATGCAGGCAGGAGTCGGTCTACTTGTCTTGGACGTGATGCCTATATACATGATCATACCTAGATATTCTCATAACTATGCTCAATTCTGCAATAGCTCAACAATAATTTGTTCACCCACCGTAGAATACTTATGCTCTTGGGAGAAGCCACTAGTGAAACCTATGGCCCCCGGGTCTATCTTCAGCATATTAATCTTCCAATACTTAGTTATTTTCATTGCATTTATTTTACTTTGCATCTTTATCATAAAAATACCAAAAATATTATCTTATCATATCTATCAGGTCTCACTCTCATAAGTGACCGTGTAGGGATTGACAATCCCTTATTACGTTGGTTGCGAGGATTTATTTGTTTTGTGTAGGTGCGAGGGACTCGCACGTAGCCTCTACTGGATTGATACCTTGGTTCTCAAAAGCTGAGGGAAATACTTACGCTACTTTGCTGCACCACCCTTTCCTCTTCAAGGGAAAACCAACGCAAGTGCTCACGTGGTAGCAACATGCAAAATATGGAAGGCGTCTGGAGCGTCGGTCTCGGGTCGTTACAGGTTGGTCTGTCCCCTCCTTCGGCCCATAAGGCCCATATCTTGCCGGGGGTGCCCGGAACCCCTTCTGGTGACCCGATTCCTTCTCGGTACTTCCCGAAACTGTCACACCCTAGCTAGTCATGCATTAGAGTGTTGCATCATGTTTACCTTTTCATCAGAAACTTGAAATGGGGATGACAGAACCCCCAGTCCCCTCTGATAACCAACTAGGGTTTACTAAAATAATTTTCAATGAACCTGAAATGCCCTTCTAAAATGCCCATCATTTTTGCCTTGGTTCAGAACCTCTGCCAAAAATGGTGCACACTTTTCTAGGCCATCCTAGGGTTCTTGAGTTAAATCATAACTATTTGAATTTGGGCATTTAAAATAATATAAAATATTTAAATGCTCAAATATCTCCAAACTAAAATGTTTCATGTTGGAAATAATCCAACCATGAGCCAGGAGTAGTTTGGTGATTTTTAGAATTGCCTAGGTATTTTATTCAATTCAACAAAGTTGCAGATTTATTAAATAAAACAGAAAACAGAAGAAAAAGGAAAAAGCTTACCTGGCGCCACCGCAGCCCACTAGCCAGCCCAGCCGGCCCAGCACTGTGCTGGCCCGTGCCAGCCAGCTGCTTCCCCTCGCCAGAGCAGGCAGGGAGGTGAGCATGGCGCGCCCGAGCTCGCCACGCACCACCCAGCCTCTCTGCATCGCCCGGGTCGCCGTTGCGCCGCGTGGATCGTCTTCTGGTCGTCGCCCCGACCTCGCCGACACCCCATTCACTCTCCCCCGGTTCTCCCTCGCTCTCTCCCTCTCACGGCCGAAGCACACCGTCGCCGCCGTTCACCTTAGCCACTGCCTCCGGCCACCCCTCGCTCCCCCGAGTAGCTCAGAAGCTCCGCCTCGACTCCCTCTTCCTCCCCACCGCTCCACGAGTCCCCGGAAGCCCTGCATCGCCGCCACGTCGCCGTTCCCTTCTTCGGACTCCGACCACCGTCGCCGACGAATTCGCCGTCTCCAGCGCGTCCCCGAGCCCGCTTCGACGCCCACTACAACCGCGGTGAGCTACGCCACCGTTTCCCCCTCTTCTTCCCCTCGTTCCCTCACCGTAGCTGCATCCCCACCTCGGCCGAACCTCCGCCGTCGCCGAGCTCGCCGTCGACGCAGCTCCGGTGACCATTTGGTCACCCCGGCGAGTCCAACGCGTTCACAGAACCCAGTAGAGCATCCCTAGCGCCTCACTTTGCTCGACTTCGAGCTCCAGCACCAATCCCGCGCACGACCGAACCCCGGCAGCCGCAACCGAGCTCGCCGCCGTCGACTCCGGCCACCCCGACCCCAACTGACTCCGCCAAGAGCCGCGGGTCGTCCTCAGCTTCACTCCGGTGGTCGCCACGTTCCATTTGGTGGCCGAAACGACCAAAACCACTATCGCCGCCGCACTGTTGGTCGCCGCCGGCCAGAACTCCGGCGAGCTGACGTGGCCTAGTTAATTAACCACTAACCCACCACCTACAGACGCTGACAAGTGGGCCCCAGGGGTTAGTCAAAGCTAACCAGCCCGGGGTCAACGCGGGATTAGCCCTGTGACACTGACGTGTGGACCCCACGCGTCAGGTTTGACCCGAGCCAGCCCTGTTGACCTGCTGATGTCACTATGATGTCAGGCTGACGCAGTAATTGAATTTCTGGAATTAAATTAAATCAGGAAATTCCAGAATATTAATTAAACTTCAAAAATTCATAACTTTTATTCTGTAACTCCAAATTGGACAAATAATATATGAAAAATGATCAGAAAAATCCAATCTATCCATCTGTACCATTTTCATGCATGATCAAACAAGTTAAGTTGATGTTTCAATCAGAACAAGAAAAGGCACTTTAAAAGGCCATATTTGAATTTGAAATTTGAATCTTTGATTCAAATTTGTTCAAACCCTTCTGGCTTTAGTTGCATTAGCCCAACACACTCATATTGCCATGTTTCATGCATGCATCATATTGTTGCACATTGTTTGGTGATGCCTGTGTATCGTTATCCTTTGCGACAGGATCTGTCCCCGAGGAGTACCGTGATTACCCTAACGAGGAATCGTATCCGTGCAACGAACCATCAGGCAAGCAACCAACCATTTGATCATATCGATACAATCCCATGTTCTCGCTCCTGCTCTCTTTTACTGCATTAAGACAACGCGATTCAAACTGCTGTGTGCTACGGTAGTTGAACCCATTTCCTCTGCATGACCTGTCATTGCCACAGTAACTAGATGAAACCCACTAGCATGTGTAGGAGTTGATTGAGCCATATGTATGTGTTGTTCCTACCTTGCTATGCCTGCTATGCTTAGAGTCGAGTCAGGTCTGGTTCATCTGGGTGATGGGCTAGAGTGAAATGATTATGTCGGTAATGAGAGTGGTGTGGTGAACACGATTTGGTAAAGGTATCGATGAGAGGCCATGTAGGAGTACATGGTGGGTTGTTTCATTGAAGCCGACCTTAAGCACTGAGATCTGTATGTGTGATTTAAGAATCAGCTACTACCATGCATTGGGCCCGAAACCAATGGACCCTCTCGACTTCTTATTCACCCTAGTTCTCCGTCCAGGAGTTGCAAGTAGTTTCTGGTGTTTGTAGCCTACTGGAGGCCGTGGACAGCGCTGACCGTAGGGGTGGGCTGTGATGCGGTAGGTACGTGGCACGGTGTACCGAATACCCGTTAGGTATCTCGGGAACCCTGTTCACATCGTTCGGGGCCGTATGGGAAACCTCGGCCGGACTCCCTGCGGATGGAACCTGAATAGGCGATAAACCTGGACTGGAGACTTAGGTGATTAGGTAGGTCGTGGCCGACACCCACGTTGGGCTTCCGCTTGAAGGTTGCCGAGTACATATCGTGTAAACGACGATAAGTGGTGAGAGCGTGTATGAGGAAGTACACCCCTGCAGGGTTAACATGATCTATTCAAATAGCCGCGTCCGCGGTAAAGGACTACTTGGTTGCCTATACAGTTCATAGACAAGTAAATGGAAACTGCTAAAAGCCTCAAGATAAGTGTGAGTGCCGAGGATGGCTCTTCCGTAGGAAGACGGAGGTGGATCCTCGGTAGTGTATTGAAGTGGTGAGTAGTGGACTCGAGTGCGCAAAATATTTCAAATGGAGTATCGTAGGATAGTCTAGCCAAGAGTCAAAGCTGGCTTGCTGCAATAACTCCACCAACCCTTCTTGATACTATGCATGTATGTAGGATCTGATGTAAGTCTTGCTGAGTACCTTTGTACTCATGTTGCTATAATCTACATTTTTACAGAAGACGCTGCAACCCCTTCTGATGGGTTCTATGTAGACGTTGACATCAACGAGTAGGCTAAAGACCCAGGTGGTGACCCTGAGCTTGTGATGGACCACATAGTATAGTTAGGCTTCCAAGCCTCTTTTATTTACTAGTTGTCTGTACTCAGACAAGTTACTTCCGCTGTTGGCTTGTATGATTGTATGACTTGTATGTTGGGTCGTGAGACCCGTACCTTTGTGTGTATGTTATGTATGGCTCACTGAGCCTTAAATAAAGTACTTGTGTCGTAGAGTCATGTTGTGATGCTTCGTTGTATTTGCACATATCGAGCATATTGTGTGTATGATTGAAATGCTTGGTATGTGTGGGATCTGACCATCTAGTTGTTTATCTTTACTAGCCTCTCTTACCGGGAAATGTCTCCTAGTGTTACCGCTGAGCCATGGTAGCATGCTACTGCTCTGGAACACTTAGGCTGGCCGGCATGTGTCCTTCTTCGTTCCTGTGTCTGTCCCTTCGGGGAAATGTCACGCTGTGAGTACCGGAGTCCTGTTAGCCCGCTACAGCCCGGTTTACCGGAGTCCTGCTAGCCCAGTGCTACAGCCCGGACCCACTTGCTGATGACCGACACGTTTGAAGCTGGGTCATGGATGCCTGTCCCTGTAAGTCTGTGCCGCTTTGGGTTTACGACTAGTCATGTCAGCCCGGGCTCTTTATCATATGGATGCTAGCGACACTATCATATACGTGAGCCAAAAGGCGCAAACGGTCCCGGGCAAAGGTAAGGCGACACCCGTGGGGATACCGTGCGTGAGGCCGCAAAGTGATATGAGGTGTTACCAGCTAGATCAATGTGAAATCGAGTCGGGGTCCTGACAGCGTTGGCATCAGAGCCGGACTGCCTGTAGGTTCTTCAAGCCAAACTGGTCGATGTTGAGTCTAGAAATTCTTTAGTTATATGTAGGGGAATTGTTTGTGGGATGGAACGTAAGGCTCTTTTACTCCTTATACCTTATGACATTCTGATCTGAGTCAGTCCATTCTTCCATCGGGGGTTAAGGAATTAGGATCTGTTCTCTCTATTAGGATCACGTGTTACTAATCAGTAGTACCTTATAAGTTTGATGGTTACAAGCCTAGTTCAGTTCTACTACCACATTATGATGTAAGAATGGTTTCAAGACTTGATATGATGATGTTGAGTGTGTACAAAATCCTTTGTCAAATGTCTCAATATCCTTTTTGAGCATTTACAGCTGTTATGCTGCCGAAATTTCGCTAGAAATTCTAATGCCTTTGCATTATAATTGTGCTTTCAGATGGCCACTCGCGACCTCAATCAAGTGGTTCGCCTGACTCGGTGCCTAGATGTACCCGGCCATACTGCTAAGTTGGTCAGGGTAATGACTGAGGCTGGATACCGCTGGTATCCTGAGTACACGGTCGAAGAGCAATTCCGAGACTTTAATCAAAGCCAGTATCTCTGCACTGTCAGAATATTTCCATCTTATCCTGGATCCACTGAGCCTCTTCACTGCTCCTATGGACTCGGGGTTACTATCGAGATGGCTGTGCAGGATGCCGCCTACTCTATGATGACCATTATGCGAGTCAGATCTGGTCTATTTCGGGACTCTGACTTCCGGTATATGCCAGGATCACTTCCGGGAGCACAAGGATATTTTCAGGCTATATATGCTGACTCCACTCAGGAGGATTCACGGACTCGCACCACTGCTGAGATGCTCGAGGATAAGGACCGTGAAAACCGGGCCTTAAGGTTAGATCTCTTCAATACCCGTGCTGACCACTGGGCCACTTTGACTCGGTTCGCACCGGCGGTGCAAGCTGGATTTTCAGATATGCGCGATCTCTATCCTGTGAGATCTGCTCTGCCGGACGTGATGGTTTGGCGTGATGTAGGAGGCATCACCCCACCTCGCGGTCCCCGCAGGCCACCGTTTGCTGGTCCAAGACCTCATCCTAGCCCCTATGGTCCACAAGCTCCGCGAGACCGTCTGTTTCCGGATGATCATGTTGAACTTCCGGGCTATGGAGGTGACTTCTACGAGGACTACTACGGATCGGTCTGAGTTAATGGTAGCATCACTAGTTCGCACTAGCTGTGTCATTTATCGTCCCGCGTGACTCGTGGGTTATGACCTAGTTTGTACTCTTTCCGGAGTTGTAGAAAAATAATGTATAGGAGCTTGGAATGCCTCCGATGAGATGTAATCCTCTTTTCACCGTATTAGTACTTTGCTTGGCTTGTACTAAACCTTGTATGGTGTGTATGACGATGGAATAAAGAAGCAGTTTCTGTATCTACCATGTCATACGGATGATCATCTTGCATTCCGAGTTATTCATTGCATTATATATCCTATGTCGGAATTTTATCATTCTGACTAAATCATGGCCTTGTTTACCTAGGATGGTCAACACGCGCGCCAACCCTGCTTCCCAAGAGCAGGCCGAAGGCAGTGAAGCCAGGGATGTAAATCTGCCTCATCCTCCTTCACTAGCCGAGGTGATGATGGAAGCTGAGAGAAACAAGCGGGAGACAAACCGTTTGTTGGAGCGTATTGAACAGAATACAGCACACCATCAGAGGGCTAACGTGGTGTCACTCAGCGATTTTATTAAATTGCATCCACCCACGTTCCACCACTCCGTCGAGCCTCTCGACGCTGATGACTGGCTTCGCAGTATCTCTCACAAACTGCGTTCCGCGCTGGTAGCGGAGGCTGACAAGGTCACCTTTGCTGCATATCATCTTGAAGGTCCCGCCAGTCTATGGTGGGAGAATTATGGAGCTATGCGCCCAGCGGGCCATGTCACAACTTGGGCTGAGTTCAGCGAAGCTTTCCGTGAACATCACATTCCGGAGGGTCTCATGGACCGTAAGCGTGAAGAATTTTGCAATTTCACCCAAGGCCGACTGTCTGTGGATGTCTATAGCAGGGAGTTTGGTAACCTTGCACGATATGCAACCGAGGAAGTTTCTACTGACGCCAAGAAGCAAGCAAGGTTCCGTAAGGGCCTTAGTCCTGAGCTTCGTCGCGACCTCCGTCTGCATGAGTGCACATCTTTTTCGAAACTTGTCAACAAAGCCATCAGTGCTGAAACTGGTCAGACTGACTATGACGCAACACGCAAGCATGGACGTGATATGGGTTCCTCATCCGGTGCTGGTCCTCAGAAGCGCCGCGTGTGGGTACCCAACACCGCCCTGCCACCCAGGTTCACACCGAGGCCATCTTTTCAGGCGCCTCGCCCTGTTCAACAGTCTGCACCAGCCAAGCCCTATGGGGGTCCATCCAATAATGCTCCTCCACGTACCAGTTCCGTGACTTGTTTCAAGTGTGGGGAATCTGGTCATTATATGCGTGAGTGTCCCCAGACCAACCCCAATCAATCTGCTAAAGCTGTTGGCCGTGGCAAGCCGACAGGGAAGGTGTTCCATGCCAAACCGGTCACCGCCTCACGTGGCCATGTCAACTGTATCTCTGCCGAAGAAGCT
Source organism: Triticum aestivum (assembly GCF_018294505.1). Taxonomy (NCBI): domain Eukaryota; kingdom Viridiplantae; phylum Streptophyta; class Magnoliopsida; order Poales; family Poaceae; genus Triticum; species Triticum aestivum. The sequence goes on along the minus strand of NC_057809.1, from coordinate 479,698,780 downwards.
CAAGAAGATCCCAACGTCGTTCTCGGTACGCTTCTTGTTAATTGCCACCCGGCATCTGTTCTTTTCGATACAGGAGCCTCTCATTCTTTTATATCCGAAAGCTATGCTCGCTTGCATAACGTCGCATTCGGTGATATGCCAACCTCTATGGTAATTCAAACTCCGGGATCCAAATGGCAAACTTCTAGAGTAAGCCATGGAAATGAAATCCAAGTCGACAGACTTGTTTTTCTTGCATCTTTGATAGCCCTTAAATCTTCAGATATTAATATCATTTTGGGTATGGACTGGATGTCAGCTCATCAAGCCAAAATTGATTGCTTCTCTAGGACCGTTCAACTCACCCATCCTTCGGGGAAGATAGTCAATGTTTTGACTCGAATAGCCAAGCGACAATTATATTCTCTTAACGCCAGCCCTTTGCCAGACCTTGAGGACGTTCCGGTAGTCCGTGACTTCCCGGATGTCTTTCCAGAGGAATTGCCAGGTGTTCCACCTGACAGGGATGTTGAGTTCGTAATAGACCTCATTCCAGGAACCGTTCCGATTGCTAGAAGACCTTATAAGATGGCACCCCTAGAACTAGCCGAGCTTAAGAAACAACTCGATGAATCCTTGAAAAAGGGTTTCATCCGCCCTAGTTCATCTCCGTGGGCTTGCCCCGTCCTATTCGTTAAGAAAAAGGATGGTACGGACCGAATGGTTGTAGATTACCGACCGGTCAATCTGGTCACAATCAAGAACAAATACCCGCTTCCCAGGATCAACGATCTGTATGATCAGCTCGCTGGATCCTCAGTCTTCTCCAAGATGGATTTGAGGTTGGGCTACCATCAAATCAAAATCAGAAACGGGGACATTCCTAAAACGGCCTTTGTTACTCGTTACGGCCAATACGAGTACACCGTCATGTCCTTCGGTTTAACCAACGCTCCAGCCACTTTTTCTCGGTTAATGAACTCAATCTTCATGGAGTATTTGGATAAATTCGTCGTAGTTTATCTCGATGATATACTCATATACTCCAAGAACGAGGAAGAACATGCCGAACATCTAAGGCTAGTGTTGCAGAAACTTCGAGAGCATCGCCTTTATGCCAAATTTTCTAAATGTGAATTCTGGTTGCCAGAAGTGACCTATCTGGGTCATGTAATATCTGGTAAAGGTATTGCTGTCAACCCTGAGCGAGTTCAAGCCGTCCTTGACTGGACTCCACCCGAATCGGTCAAGCAAGTTCGGAGTTTTCTAGGCTTAGCGAGCTATTGCCGTCGCTTTGTCGAGAACTTCTCCAAAGTTGCTAAACCTCTAACCGAACTCCTCAAGAAAGATAAGAAGTTCGAATGGACCCCACAATGTGAGCACAGCTTTCAGGAACTGAAAAGACGCCTGACTTCTGCTCCTGTGCTGGTACCACCAGACTTCTCCAAAGACTTTGTTATCTACTGCGACGCCTCGCGACAAGGACTAGGTTGCATTCTCATGCAAGATCGACACGTAATTGCTTACGCTTCACGGCAATTGCACCCACATGAGGAGAATTATCCTACTCATGATCTAGAACTTGCAGCCGTAGTCTATGCCCTTAAGACCTGGCGACATTACCTCCTCGGTAACCGTTGCGAAATATTCACTGATCACCAAAGCCTGAAGTACATCTTCACCCAACCGGATTTGAATCTTAGGCAAAGACGTTGGGTTGAATTGATCACAGACTTCGATTTAGGGATAACCTATACCCCAGGGAAAGCCAACGTCATGGCTGATGCGCTAAGTCGTAAATCTTATTGTAACAACCTGATGTTACAACAAAGTCAATCGCTTCTCCATGAGGAATTTCGGAAGCTTAACCTTCACATTGTACCTCAAGGTTTTCTCTCCACCTTGGTGGCAAAACCTACCCTTACGGATCAAATCATCAAAGCACAGAAGGTAGATCCGGGAATCTCCCGCATCAAGAGGAACATTCAGAAAGGAATTGCGAATTGTTTCTCCGTTAATGATCAAGGAGTCGTATACTTCGGGGATCGATTAGTAGTTCCCAAAGTGCGCAACCTAAGGCGATTAATCCTTAAGGAAGCCCATGAATCTCCTCTCACCATTCATCCCGGTAGTACTAAAATGTATCAGGACCTACGCCAGAGGTTCTGGTGGACTAGGATGAAGAGAGAAATTGCTCAGTATATTGCCAATTGCGACATCTGTCGTCGTGTAAAAGCAGAGCATCAACGGCCTGCTGGCACCCTTCAACCCTTAGCTATTCCTGAATGGAAATGGGATAAAATTGGTATGGATTTCATTACCGGTTTTCCCAGGACCAAGAGAGGGAATAATGCTATCTTCGTCGTGGTCGATCGTCTTTCCAAAGTAGCTCATTTCCTACCTGTTCGTGAGAGTATAACCGCTAGTCAGCTGGCAGACTTATACATCTCCCGAATAGTGTCCCTCCATGGTGTTCCTTTGGAAATCAATTCGGATCGAGGAAGTCTTTTCACCTCTCGATTTTGGGAAAGTTTCCAAAATGCTATGGGAACCCGTCTCTCCTTTAGCACCGCTTTCCACCCTCAGTCAAGTGGTCAAGTGGAACGCGTCAATCAGATTCTAGAAGACATGCTTCGAGCCTCCGTTATCTCTTTCGGAATGGACTGGGAGAAGTGCCTTCCATTTGCCGAATTCGCTTACAACAACAGCTATCAATCTAGCTTGGGTAAAGCCCCTTTTGAAGTTCTTTATGGACGACGATGTCGAACACCCCTTAACTGGTCAGAGACCGGGGAAAGACAATTCTTTGGCCCGGATATGATTCAGGAAGCAGAAGAACAAGTTCGTATCGTTCGTGAAAAGTTGAAAACAGCCCAATCCCGTCAAAAGAGTCAATATGATCGAAAACATAAGGCTATGACTTTCGAGGTTGACGAGAAGGCTTACCTTCGGGTCACCCCTCTGAAGGGAACCCATCGTTTCGGTATCAAAGGCAAATTGGCTCCTCGTTACATTGGACCTTTTCGCATTCTTGCCAAAAGAGGAGAAGTTGCCTACCAATTGGAACTACCTCCGCACCTCTCCAGAGTTCACGATGTCTTCCACGTTTCTCAACTCAGGCGTTGCTTCTCGGATCCTATCCGTGAAGTGGACCACGAAACGCTTGATCTCCAAGATAATCTTACATATCGGGAGTACCCCATTCGTATCCTCGATCAAACCGAACGTACCACGCGACGTCATAATATCAAGTTCCTCAAAGTTCAATGGTCGCACCATTCTGAAGATGAAGCAACTTGGGAAAGGGAGGATCGTCTTCGACTCGAGTATCCCGCCTTCTTCTCGGAGGAACCCAAATCTCGGGACGAGATTCTTTTGAGTGGGGGTGAGTTGTCACACCCTAGCTAGTCATGCATTAGAGTGTTGCATCATGTTTACCTTTTCATCAGAAACTTGAAATGGGGATGACAGAACCCCCAGTCCCCTCTGATAACCAACTAGGGTTTACTAAAATAATTTTCAATGAACCTGAAATGCCCTTCTAAAATGCCCATCATTTTTGCCTTGGTTCAGAACCTCTGCCAAAAATGGTGCACACTTTTCTAGGCCATCCTAGGGTTCTTGAGTTAAATCATAACTATTTGAATTTGGGCATTTAAAATAATATAAAATATTTAAATGCTCAAATATCTCCAAACTAAAATGTTTCATGTTGGAAATAATCCAACCATGAGCCAGGAGTAGTTTGGTGATTTTTAGAATTGCCTAGGTATTTTATTCAATTCAACAAAGTTGCAGATTTATTAAATAAAACAGAAAACAGAAGAAAAAGGAAAAAGCTTACCTGGCGCCACCGCAGCCCACTAGCCAGCCCAGCCGGCCCAGCACTGTGCTGGCCCGTGCCAGCCAGCTGCTTCCCCTCGCCAGAGCAGGCAGGGAGGTGAGCATGGCGCGCCCGAGCTCGCCACGCACCACCCAGCCTCTCTGCATCGCCCGGGTCGCCGTTGCGCCGCGTGGATCGTCTTCTGGTCGTCGCCCCGACCTCGCCGACACCCCATTCACTCTCCCCCGGTTCTCCCTCGCTCTCTCCCTCTCACGGCCGAAGCACACCGTCGCCGCCGTTCACCTTAGCCACTGCCTCCGGCCACCCCTCGCTCCCCCGAGTAGCTCAGAAGCTCCGCCTCGACTCCCTCTTCCTCCCCACCGCTCCACGAGTCCCCGGAAGCCCTGCATCGCCGCCACGTCGCCGTTCCCTTCTTCGGACTCCGACCACCGTCGCCGACGAATTCGCCGTCTCCAGCGCGTCCCCGAGCCCGCTTCGACGCCCACTGCAACCGCGGTGAGCTACGCCACCGTTTCCCCCTCTTCTTCCCCTCGTTCCCTCACCGTAGCTGCATCCCCACCTCGGCCGAACCTCCGCCGTCGCCGAGCTCGCCGTCGACGCAGCTCCGGTGACCATTTGGTCACCCCGGCGAGTCCAACGCGTTCACAGAACCCAGTAGAGCATCCCTAGCGCCTCACTTTGCTCGACTTCGAGCTCCAGCACCAATCCCGCGCACGACCGAACCCCGGCAGCCGCAACCGAGCTCGCCGCCGTCGACTCCGGCCACCCCGACCCCAACTGACTCCGCCAAGAGCCGCGGGTCGTCCTCAGCTTCACTCCGGTGGTCGCCACGTTCCATTTGGTGGCCGAAACGACCAAAACCACTATCGCCGCCGCACTGTTGGTCGCCGCCGGCCAGAACTCCGGCGAGCTGACGTGGCCTAGTTAATTAACCACTAACCCACCACCTACAGACGCTGACAAGTGGGCCCCAGGGGTTAGTCAAAGCTAACCAGCCCGGGGTCAACGCGGGATTAGCCCTGTGACACTGACGTGTGGACCCCACGCGTCAGGTTTGACCCGAGCCAGCCCTGTTGACCTGCTGATGTCACTATGATGTCAGGCTGACGCAGTAATTGAATTTCTGGAATTAAATTAAATCAGGAAATTCCAGAATATTAATTAAACTTCAAAAATTCATAACTTTTATTCTGTAACTCCAAATTGGACAAATAATATATGAAAAATGATCAGAAAAATCCAATCTATCCATCTGTACCATTTTCATGCATGATCAAACAAGTTAAGTTGATGTTTCAATCAGAACAAGAAAAGGCACTTTAAAAGGCCATATTTGAATTTGAAATTTGAATCTTTGATTCAAATTTGTTCAAACCCTTCTGGCTTTAGTTGCATTAGCCCAACACACTCATATTGCCATGTTTCATGCATGCATCATATTGTTGCACATTGTTTGGTGATGCCTGTGTATCGTTATCCTTTGCGACAGGATCTGTCCCCGAGGAGTACCGTGATTACCCTAACGAGGAATCGTATCCGTGCAACGAACCATCAGGCAAGCAACCAACCATTTGATCATATCGATACAATCCCATGTTCTCGCTCCTGCTCTCTTTTACTGCATTAAGACAACGCGATTCAAACTGCTGTGTGCTACGGTAGTTGAACCCATTTCCTCTGCATGACCTGTCATTGCCACAGTAACTAGATGAAACCCACTAGCATGTGTAGGAGTTGATTGAGCCATATGTATGTGTTGTTCCTACCTTGCTATGCCTGCTATGCTTAGAGTCGAGTCAGGTCTGGTTCATCTGGGTGATGGGCTAGAGTGAAATGATTATGTCGGTAATGAGAGTGGTGTGGTGAACACGATTTGGTAAAGGTATCGATGAGAGGCCATGTAGGAGTACATGGTGGGTTGTTTCATTGAAGCCGACCTTAAGCACTGAGATCTGTATGTGTGATTTAAGAATCAGCTACTACCATGCATTGGGCCCGAAACCAATGGACCCTCTCGACTTCTTATTCACCCTAGTTCTCCGTCCAGGAGTTGCAAGTAGTTTCTGGTGTTTGTAGCCTACTGGAGGCCGTGGACAGCGCTGACCGTAGGGGTGGGCTGTGATGCGGTAGGTACGTGGCACGGTGTACCGAATACCCGTTAGGTATCTCGGGAACCCTGTTCACATCGTTCGGGGCCGTATGGGAAACCTCGGCCGGACTCCCTGCGGATGGAACCTGAATAGGCGATAAACCTGGACTGGAGACTTAGGTGATTAGGTAGGTCGTGGCCGACACCCACATTGGGCTTCCGCTTGAAGGTTGCCGAGTACATATCGTGTAAACGACGATAAGTGGTGAGAGCGTGTATGAGGAAGTACACCCCTGCAGGGTTAACATGATCTATTCAAATAGCCGCGTCCGCGGTAAAGGACTACTTGGTTGCCTATACAGTTCATAGACAAGTAAATGGAAACTGCTAAAAGCCTCAAGATAAGTGTGAGTGCCGAGGATGGCTCTTCCGTAGGAAGACGGAGGTGGATCCTCGGTAGTGTATTGAAGTGGTGAGTAGTGGACTCGAGTGCGCAAAATATTTCAAATGGAGTATCGTAGGATAGTCTAGCCAAGAGTCAAAGCTGGCTTGCTGCAATAACTCCACCAACCCTTCTTGATACTATGCATGTATGTAGGATCTGATGTAAGTCTTGCTGAGTACCTTTGTACTCATGTTGCTATAATCTACATTTTTACAGAAGACGCTGCAACCCCTTCTGATGGGTTCTATGTAGACGTTGACATCAACGAGTAGGCTAAAGACCCAGGTGGTGACCCTGAGCTTGTGATGGACCACATAGTATAGTTAGGCTTCCAAGCCTCTTTTATTTACTAGTTGTCTGTACTCAGACAAGTTACTTCCGCTGTTGGCTTGTATGATTGTATGACTTGTATGTTGGGTCGTGAGACCCGTACCTTTGTGTGTATGTTATGTATGGCTCACTGAGCCTTAAATAAAGTACTTGTGTCGTAGAGTCATGTTGTGATGCTTCGTTGTATTTGCACATATCGAGCATATTGTGTGTATGATTGAAATGCTTGGTATGTGTGGGATCTGACCATCTAGTTGTTTATCTTTAGTAGCCTCTCTTACCGGGAAATGTCTCCTAGTGTTACCGCTGAGCCATGGTAGCATGCTACTGCTCTGGAACACTTAGGCTGGCCGGCATGTGTCCTTCTTCGTTCCTGTGTCTGTCCCTTCGGGGAAATGTCACGCTGTGAGTACCGGAGTCCTGTTAGCCCGCTACAGCCCGGTTTACCGGAGTCCTGCTAGCCCAGTGCTACAGCCCGGACCCACTTGCTGATGACCGACACGTTCGAAGCTGGGTCATGGATGCCTGTCCCTGTAAGTCTGTGCCGCTTTGGGTTTACGACTAGTCATGTCAGCCCGGGCTCTTTATCATATGGATGCTAGCGACACTATCATATACGTGAGCCAATAGGCGCAAACGGTCTCGGGCAAAGGTAAGGCGACACCCGTGGGGATACCGTGCGTGAGGCCGCAAAGTGATATGAGGTGTTACCAGCTAGATCAATGTGAAATCGAGTCGGGGTCCTGACAGAAACACTTTCGGTGTCCAAATACCATCATCCTATATATCAATATTTACCTCTCGACCATTTCGAGACTCCTCGTCATGTCTATGATCTAATCCGGGACCGCGAACAACATTCAATCACCAAATCATATAACTCATATAACGCTATATCGTCTACAAACGTTAAGCGTGCGGACCCTACGGGTTCGAGAACTATGTAGACATGACTGAGACACCTCTCCGGTTAATAACCAATAAAGCCCATCTATATTTTCTTCCAAGATATTCTTAACCATAGAAACACTTGGCTCTACTTTAATTTGTTCATCAGGTTTAGGTGTTCTAATATAACTTTTGTTTACCATAGTTGAAACTTTAGCATATTCCTTTATCCTAACAAGGAAAGGTGGTTTCTCAATATAAGAAGTAGGAACAACTAGATCAACATTATAAAGTATAGTTTCCTCTTTAGCTAGTATCAGTTCTTTAATTTCTTCTTTAATAGGTGGGTGATATTTAAACCACTTCTCTTTAGGGAGATCAACATGAGTAGCAAATGATTCACAAAAGGAAGCTACTATCTCGGAGTCAAGTCCATATTTAGTCCTAAACTTTTGAAAAGCATTTTTATTCATAAAAGATTTAACACAGTCATACTTAAGCTTAATACCTGACTCTTTACCTTCTTCGAGTTCTCAATCTTCAGAGGTGTGTTTAATTATTTCCAAAAGATCCCACCGGATTTCAATAGTCTTCTTCATAAATGAACCAGTACAAGAAGTATCGAGCATGGATTGATCATCACGAGAAAGCCAAGCATAAAAATTCTGGATAATAATTTCTCTTGAGAGCTCATGATTGGGGCATAAATATAACATTGACTTAAGCCTCCCCCAAGCTAGAGCGATACTTTCTACTTCAGGAGGCCAAAAATTATATATGTAATTACGAAAATGATGAACTATATGGATAGGATAATTTTTTTGGTGGAACTCCAATTTTGATCGATCCCAATTCCAAGATCAAATATCATCGCGCAGCCTATACCATGCCAATACTTTTCCCTTCAAAGATAAAGGGAAAATTGTTGGCGTTCTGGGAATGGGGTTACCCAGACTTGCCTGCCTGCGGCCCATGGCGTGGCTCCATCGACGGCCTAGTACGACCCACCTTCAGCATCAGCAAACTCAAGACCCTCGCGAGGGGCCAAGACTCACGAGGTGGACTACACCAAGACCTCCAAAAGGAGCGGCCTCCTCAGGTTGGCTCCTGAGGAGTGGAGATTTCTATGCAAGCCTCACCTCGTGAGGCTCAGATGACGTGAGCCATGACGACCAAGGCTAGGCGGGCGGCAGTGGGTGTAGGACAGCAGTTTCCTCTTTGGTGCTAAGGAGGCAACCGTAGGCGCAGATTCCCGAGGAATCAGCCAAAGGTTTCAATTCCCATGCAACAAGACCAAGACCACCAGGATGGAGGCCATCACCGAGCCCACCACGGTGTCGCGACCAGAGGCTTTGCAGGCGAAGACTACTTTTGTCAAGATAAGATGTACTAGCTGTCTCCCTTCGAATTTGGCCATTGTGGAATCCCATCCCGCCTTCATTTGGGAAGAGGACGAAGGCCACTATAAATAGGGCCTAGCCACCGCCGTAGAGACGGGCGGAGGGGACGGGGACCAGATCCGGATCATTCAGATCTTCCTCTCCCCCACCAGCTCAAGAACACACCTCCTGAGGTCGTTCTTCCACTGCACTAGTTCATCCTCCGCCCACCTCGAGGCCAGTCCACCACAAAGCTGGAGTAGGGTTTTACACCGCAAGGTGGACCGAATCTGGGTAAATTGCTGTGTCCTCTTTTCTTTTAGTTCGTCGAGCTAGGCAGGGGGATCGACGGGTTGACAGACATGGGAGGACGAGTTCTTCGCACGCACCCCAGAGTTTGAATATATCCAGGGTTTGTGGAGCCCGAAATCTAACATTTGGCGCGCCGGGTAGGGGTGCGTCAGAGCCTCTCTTCCACCGGTCGATTCTCCACCGCTCCACCTCTCCCATGGCTGATGCTCGTCGAGCTCGTGCTGGGCGCCGGGCCGCCCTGGCCGTCCGCATCGCTCAGACAGCACCGGTGGGTGATGGCTGCCCCCGCCGTCGCTCGTCGCCAGTAGCAAACGCCACCACCGGCCTCGCGGGCCATGAGCAACATGCTTCGTCACTGCATCCTTCTGTGCAGCAAGACGGGCGCACCGCCACCCCGTCGCTGACTCCGGCTGCTTCATCTTCTTATGCTCGTCGTGGTCCAGTGAACGCGCAGGATGCGCTACTTATGGCACGCGAGCTTGTTCGCTACCGCCCGGTCGATGACCTCTATCAGGACTAGCTGGACCGCATCACCAAGCTCGTCAACGTCGGAGAGTCTCCTGCACCATCTCGCTCACTGCCTCACTTGCCGCCTTCCGCCGGTGATGTAGCTCACGGAGCACCTCCTCCACCTCCCAGGCAGGATGCCATCATTGAGCCAAGGCAGGAGGCTCCTCGGTGTGGTCTGCAGCGCAGGGCGCCTGCGCGCGACGAGGCAAGCTGCCAGGTGGTGCAGCGGAAACAAGAAGATGCGCGTGTGCTCCCACCACCGCCATGTCAAGACTGCGCACCACCCGCGATGGTTGTGCGCGAGCACCAAGACCAGGTTCCACCTCTACGGCGGGCTCCCGTGACCACAGCGAGATGCCTCGTGTTCACTTCGGAGTTGCGCAACATTATCTGGCTAGGGAAGTTTAAGCCCGACCTGCCTCCATGCTACGACGGCACCCCCGACCTTGCCGAGTTCCTGCAGCTCTAAGAGTTGAGCGTCGAGGCAGCCAATGGCGACGAGAAGGTTATGGAGAACTGGTTTCCCATGGCCCTCAAAGACGGCGCGTGCTTGTTGCTCCTGAACCTCCCCGCGGGTTCGATCTCCTCCTGGGACGAGATGCGAGAGCGTTTCCTCGCCAACTTCCATGGCACTAGCGACCGCCCACCAGCCGCGGATGACCTGCGGTGCATCAAGCAGCAGCCAGGGGAGACCTTGGAGAAGTACATTCAGCGCTTCAACAGTGTTCGCCTTAATATCCCCAAGGTGTCGGATGAGGCCATCATCGCGGCGTTCACTAATGGCGTCTGCAACGTCAAGATGAAGGAGGAGCTTGCTATACATGAGGACCTGTGCACGGCTCTAGAGATGTTCAACATGGCAACCAAGTGTGTGAGAGATGAGGAAGGTCGCCTCTCCCTCCTGGAGCTACCAGAGGCTGACCCAGAAGATAAGAAAGCCAAGGCCAAGGATGTGAAGCACAAGGGCCCAGCTGTTCTTGCGGCCGAACCTGAGATGAAGCGCGGCTGTGACCACCCAGAGTCATCCAAGGGTAGCCGCCCGTTCTGCATCTTCCACAACATGCACAACCACAACACCAATGACTGCCAGGAGCTCAACGATCATGGCTATGACCATGGAGGAGTCCAACGCCGAGGACGCTGGGACGGCCGCGACCCCCGCCAGGAATGGCACGATCAACCTCGTGAGGACCGCTGGCAGGGCCGGCCTCGCAAGGACGGCCACCAGGGCAACGCTAGCATTCCTCCGTTGCCGCCACCACCAAGAAGGAACACTACTAGGAAAAGACCTACTAGTGGTGCACCTGTTTTGCCTACTAATGGCGCACCACAGGTGCGCCACTAGCATCACGCCATTAGTATATGTATACTAATGGCGCACCACGCAGTGCCCCATTAGTATACCCATGGTGCGCCATTAGTATGCCGCCCAGGGGCCATATTTACCCATGTGCTCTGGCTTACTAATGGCGCACTAGTTGATGATGTGCCACTAGTGTGCTTTGGCTTACTAATGGCGCACTAGTTGGTGGTGCGCCACTAGTATGAATATTAGGGATTTTTTTCGTGATATTTGCACAGGTTACATAATATATTACTGGACAGAATATAGACAACACCACACAGCAACAGCAGATTCATTGAATACAATAGAAGATTCGTCTCCGAATACAATTCATCATATTAGTCTCCGAATTCAAAAGACCGAACAAAGATAGAACATTACAAGTCTTGAGACCGCGAGTAGCGAGTTTGTCAGAAGTAATACTAATCCTAACAAGTCCTACTAATCATCATCATACAACTTCTACTCATTATTAATAACAAGTCATACGATCATCATCTTGATAGTCATCGAACCAACCCTACTTAATTGTTCTTAGCACATGATCATCAGTATTAGGCAGGACCTAAATACCCTATTTAAGGTAAAATAGCATAAAACAATATAGACCCCGATTCTCCATTATGGAGAATGGAGATCATCCTGTCTCCAATTCTTGCGCTTCGCTTCCTTTTGCTTCCAAGAACCTCCTTATGATTGTCCATACATTTTTTCCATCCTTTGATTTGCATGTCTCCACTTCTTTTAGAAATCTGGTATGGACAGTTGAGATTCGTAGGATGACCTGGCTGTATGTTCAAAACATTAAGGCTACCTTTCTCATACATCAAATGAGGCACACAATTCTCTGGGATTATCTGTTGAAAAACATAGTAATAACTTCATAGTTAGCAATGATGTACAAGTTTTAGAAGTATGCAAAAGATGCACGGATGTCGTAATAGTAAAAAAGTCTTACCAGGGTATCTCCATGGTAGTTACCGTAGTTGAACACATGCACTAGTGGCACGTATTGACCATAATGTTGAGGAGTCTGATTGTAGATATTGTAATTATCAATGTCAGTACAAAATCCGACCAGATGATTTTTCTCCTTGTAAGTTAATTCGGAGCCATCGGTGTAGTGGGTTTTGTCTACCATCTCCCGCACATTCTTTGAAGAATGAAAATAAGCTGTTAATGGAAATAAGCTGTCAACTATTTTGAAATAAACAATATAAATTAGCTAATAACTATGTTTGAGAAACTCACATAGCGGTAGAATTGGAGGCGTATCAACAAGGACCCAAATGTCCATATTGTCTTGCTTGGTTTCAGGATCACCGAGATCCATGGTAACAAGCATACCCTCATCAAAACAATACATCTTGCAAAGTGCTTCCCATTTTTAGCAACCAAAATGGGTTACGCTCTCAGAATTGTACAACTTTACTTCAAAATCCACATCATGATGAGTCCTTAGGTGAATTTTCTTTGTTTCAGAACTTTCATGGTCTTGAAAACCCATCCTCTCCAAGACATAGAGCCTTGCATGGCATGGGATAAGCTACTCGAATTGTAAAAGATGAAAATTACACGTTGAAATAGTTGTAGTCATGCTTAATTACGAAAAAACACTTGTCGTCGTTGCGTACCATTTCAACATCGAAGGTCTCCTCGAGCTTAATTTTGAAGCGCCGATCATCGTCCAGGTGAGGCATGTCGCACAGACCTCGATCGTCATGGCACTAGATGCACTCCCTCGGGAGACTTTCATCGTCTAATGACGATGTTTCCTACGTTCATAATTCAAAACTACATCATCTCCCTTGGGTCCAATAAGATAATCCACAGTGTGGTGAAAACACGCCTTCGAACTGGTTTGAGCAATTGGTGAATGGAGATGGTCTAAGATTTTCAGTAGTAAGAAGTAAAGTGGTAATTTTGAGAGCAAATGGTTAGGATGAGTGGTTCCTCTTTCCTGTTAGCTTTACAATAGAATATTGTTAGTCATGCACACTTGTGCATTTTCAGCGAGGCCTAGTGGAGTTGGCCTAAAAATATTTCTTTCTTTACGCCTGCTACATCCATCTCAAGTATTTATGGTCAAGGGTTAGCAGGGCCATCCAAATAGAATATGTGGTATGGGCTTTTTTAGTAGGTCATCCTACCAGATTAGGGTTTATCGATGACGAGCAACTGATATTAGTAATAACTATGAGTTGATATCACACTTCTATATGTATAACACAAGAGGCAGTTGATCCTACTTAATTAAGTACTAAGATACCCCGGGCCATGCATTTGTCGCAAGTACCCCATATGTCCTATTTTTAGCGAAGTCATGCTAAAATTCACGGAAAATTTCAGCATGACCTTTGCTGAAAATAGGACATATGGAGTACCCAAATTTGCCGGAACGGAAGTTAATCGACATTCCGGCAAACTCAAGGGCCTCTCGGGGTACCTGCAAAATCATCACGACACGATGGTCGGAGACAAAACCCAGCAAACTCCTTCCCTTCACTCGGGGTACATCAATATATCTTCTAGGGGTGAAACCGTACCCTGATTCTCCTTTCTTCCTCTTGCCGAAGAGAAGTTGGATGCAGAGGATGGTCCAACTCAGATCAGCCTACAGAAGTTCATTGTATAATTCTATTTAGTTCCAAGCATATACAAATACTCTTCAGAGTGGGCACAAAGTGAATAGCAAATCAGCTACTGAAACTATACTGAAACCATGCTGAAACTTTACTGAAACTACTCCTTGCAAGCAAACTGAAACTACTCCTTGGAAGCAAATTGTCTTGGAAGGAGTATTGTGTGCACAAATCTACTCCAGCTAGTTGCTTTAACTTAGAGATTGTTAGGTAGCCGATAGCACAAACATCATGAGTCATTCTTCAGACCGTTACAAATAGAAACAATGGCAACCAAGGTTAAAAACCAACAATCCTATATATTATTCTGAAACTTCATATATTGAAATCACTTAGTAGAAATTCTTCCTTCCATTCTATTCAGAAATTTTGGAGATAATATTGTGGACTTTGGTAGTTTTCTTAAATCATTTCATTTATATTTTAAATAACAGTAGGAATTATTTCATAATAGAATTTACCCCAAAAACAAATTCCTTTAATGCCATTTTCAAGCTCTGAGTTGCCTCTGTTGCACTAAAACTAATTCAAATAATTTTTTTAAAATTGCTACAAAATTTTTGGGATACCCTATAATTCCTATGAATCATTTTTGAACAAAGACCCATCCTACTCTTTTGAAATTTTTGAGAGAAACACCCACTTTTCCATTCTGATCCATTTTCAGTTTACAACTACAACCCTATTTCTCCTAGCTCCTAAAAATCTACAAAATTATCCCAACACAAGAACAATACCTACACTCCTTTTTCCCAAACATCTCCTAATCACAAGTTCTAAATTTTCAACATTTGCGTCTTGTGAAGAAACTTCATTTCCTACAATTCCAAAAATTATGGAACTTTGCTAGCACCTCTATTTTGATCCAAACCATCACCACAAGATAATTGTAGGATAGCAGCTGCGGCAGCAAGATAATTACATGAAGAGAGAGCAACTTACTTTGAGACAGCGTCTTGTCTCCTCTCGATCTGCTGCTTCGGGGCGACGATGATAGTGGCTTGCGGTCCAGTGGAGGGTGGTGGATGGTTGGGAGGAGGGGGGGCGGCGACGGTGGTTGGTTGGTTGGGGGCGGCGGCGGTGGATGCTCGAGGGTGGCAGCGGCTTGCGGTGGTGAGGGGTGGAAGTGCTGCGGTGGTGATGGGTGGAGGAGTGCTGGAGGTGGGGGCGTGGCGCGCTGGAAAGGGGTCGTCGGCGGCGAGGGGGAAAGGGCAGCGGCGGTGGATGCTCGGGGGCTAGGGATTTGATCGGCGAGGGGGAAAGGGATGGAGGCAGGGGGAAAGGGATAGCAATGGCGCACCTCCCGGGGGTGCACCATAAGTACATCCATAGCAATGGCGCACCACCGCGGGGTGCGCCATAAGTAACTTTTTTTATTGATAACAATGGCGCACCCCCTCCCGGTGCGCCATTAGTAACTTTTTTTAATTATATTTTTATTGACAAAAATTATTACACTATATAGAGGAGAGGAGTAGAGGAGGGAGGGAGGGAGGGAGGGAGCATTTACATTCGTTGATGAGGCGGTGGTTGGCATCGCATCGGAGATGTAGACCGTAGAAAGGAGGAGGACGCCGGTCGTGGTCGTTGGTCGGCCTCGTCGCGTCGCGTCGGTGTTCGTTGTCAGCCGTCGATGGACTGCGAGTAGCCCCGCCAAAGTCTCCACCTCTAGGCTCCGGCTTCCTCGTCACGGCGGCGGAACAAGGTGCAGCTGCCGGTGAGGTGGGGTGGGCCGGGCGGCTGCGGCGAATGGGGTTGGGGGTGTGACGCGACCTAGCCTAACCTAGGTTGGAACGGGGGAGGGTGCGGGGGGTCATCGGCGGCGGTGGAGCAAGGGAGGGTGCGGGGGTTCGTCAGCGGCGAGGGGGATCGAGATGGAGGGGGATCTGGCGCGGGGGCCGCGAGGGGAAAAGGGATAGAGGGGGGAAGAATAGTTTTGGAAACAAATTTGTTAGTAATGGCGCACAGGGTTAGTGGTGCGCCATTACTATTTTTGGAAAAATAAAAAAATATGTTAGTAGTGGCGCACCATTGGTGTGGTGCACCATTAGTGTGACAGACACCAACGGCGCACCAGCACATGGTGCGCCACTGCTATATAGTAGTGGCACACCACATGTCTGGTGTGCCATTAGTGTCCATATTATCTATAGCCCTTTTCCTAGTAGTGGAATGATGACCACCACCAGTATGAGGGGCGGGGGCTTCCAAGAGCCACGCGCCATCGCTTGCATCCTAGGCGGCGCCAGGCCCCTGCCTCCCATCGCATCTTCAAGCAGTTCACTCGCGAGGTGAACGCGGCCCTCCCCAAGCTCGAGGCGACGCGTCCGCTCAGGTGGTCCAAGTACACCATCACCTTCGACTCCTCCGCCCAGCTCAAGTGTGTGCCCACAACCGACACCCTCCCGATGCTTTGCTCGCCCATCACCAGCAATGTCCTCGTCACCAAGACCCTCATCGATGGCGGCGTGGGGCTCAATGTTCTCTCTGTCGAGACGTTCAACAGGCTCCAAGTGCCGTACAACCAGCTTCAGCCTACCAAGCCCTTCTCAGGAGTGACCGATGGCTCCACCACCCCGATAGGGAAGATCTGCCTCCCTGTCACCTTCGGCAAGCGTGACAACTACCGCACTGAGCTCATTGACTTCGACGTCGCCCACATTCGCCTCCCGTACAATGCCATCCTCGGGTACCACCATGGCTACAATGTCCTCAAGATGCCAGGAAGCTGCATCTTCATCACAGTCGCTTGCGATTAAAAGGATGTAGTGTGCTCCCTCGAGCGCGCCTACTAGGCTACGGCAGTCGAGAACCCGGATGACAAAGGCACCGCCTACTCCCCTAAGGACGTCCCCAAGAAGAAGAAGCAGCTGCTCCACCATGGACCTTAGGGGGATGGGGAAGCTAGCGGCCCTTCCTCAGGACCTACGCCCACTGACAGGGTGCCTTCCCCTCTTGCATAGGAAGGCGCGCCCGGCACCCCTCTCAGGCTGGGCTCGGGGGCTCTCCTCTAGAGGGCCTTAGACCTGGCCAACGTCACGAGGGAGGCGCTCGGGCACTGTGTGGAGGTGTGCTTCAATGCGCGCTCCTGCAAAGAGAGTGCAGGGCGCGAGATGCCGGGTGCTCTGGAGTTCATTACCAAGGCGATCAAGGAGCTTTAAGAGGGGCAAGCCATGCGTGGCGAGCACCACCACACACCCCTCGCTCCAGCTGTTGCCCGCCTTGACGAGGGCAGCGAGCTGCGCATTTGCGTCAACATCCCAGGGCTCAACAGGGCCGCGTCTCAGGGGCTCTTCTGGCGGTCCCACATCGGCCGGTGCGAGGGCCCACCTCACAGCTCTGTTCACATGCCATTTGGTTTGCTGAACATGGCTTCCACGCACCAGCGCTGCATGCGAGGCGTCCTGGGGGCTCATGAGGCTAGGAATCAAGTGATCCTATCGAAGGTGGCAATGGATCCTCGCGAGCCCCCGGGCCTCCAGAGCCTCATGAGGTTCAGGACCTAGGCGGCTCGTGAGGAGCGACTTCTGCAACGTGCATCTTCAACTACCTCAACACTTCTTCAGCAACGGTGCCAGATGACATATTTTAGTTTGTTCAGTTGGGGGCGCCCCTCAGGGCATTATCCCCAAGCTGTGAGAATCTGTCCCTATGGCATGTATTGTTCTTTGCATTTATCAAAACTGGCTTTACCCTATCCATGAGTCGCTTTATGATTATCACCTGTCTGTCCGGTGCTTCGTCACCATGAACGTCTGATACGTCTATTTTGCATCATGCTTTTATATCAATATTTATTGCATTATGGGCTGTTATTTCACATTATGTCACAATACTTATGGCTATTCTCTCTTATTTTACAAGGTTTACTTAAGGAGGGAGAATGCCGGCAGCTAGAATTCTGGGCTAGAAAAGGAGCAAATATTAGAGACCTATTCTACACAACTCCAAAAGTCCTAAAACTCCACGGAACACCTTATAATAAATAATGAAAAATTCTCACCAAAGATGAAGACCAGGGGGCCCACACCCTTCTCACGAGGGTGGGGGGCGCGCCCCCCCTGCCTCGTGGGCCCCCTGGTGGCTTTCCGATGACCATCTTCTCCTATATGAAGTCTTTCCTCGAGAAAAAAAATAAGAAGAAACCTTTCGGGACGAAACTCCGCCGCCACGAGGCGGAACCTTGGCGGATCCAATCTAGTGCTACGGCAGAGATGTTCTGCCGGGGAAACTTCCCTCCCGGAAGGGGAAATCATCGCCATCGTCATCACCAACACTCCTCTCATCGGGAGAGGGCAATCTCCATCAACATCTTCATCAGCACCATCTCATCTCAAAACCCTAGTTCATCTCTTGTATCCAATTCTTGTCTCCAAGTCCGGGATTGGTGCTAGTAGGTTGCTAGTAGTGTTAATTACTCCTTGTAGTTGATGCTAGTTGGTTTAATTGGTGGAAGATCATATGTTCAGATCCTTTATGCTTATTAATACCCCTCTGATTATGAACATATTTATGCTTTGTGAGTAGTTACGTTTGTTCCTGAGGACAAGGGAGAAGTCTTGCTATTAGTAGTCATGTGAATTTGGTATTCGTTCGATATTTTGATGAGATGTATGTTGTCTAGCCTCTAGTGGTGTTATGTGAATGTCGACTACATAACACTTCACCATTATTTGGGCCTAGAGGAAGGCATTGCAAAGTAATAAGTAGATGATGGGTTGCTAG
Source organism: Triticum aestivum (assembly GCF_018294505.1). Classification (NCBI taxonomy): domain Eukaryota; kingdom Viridiplantae; phylum Streptophyta; class Magnoliopsida; order Poales; family Poaceae; genus Triticum; species Triticum aestivum. Next base: position 479,680,292 of record NC_057809.1, on the reverse strand, counting down.
AGCGAGAGAAGCTTAAACCCTAGTTTATGCGTTGCTTCGTAAGGGGCTGATTTGGATCAATATGTTTCATGATATGGTTAGGTTTACCTTAATACTTTTGTTGTAGTTGCGGATGCTTGCAATAGAGGTTAATCATAAGTGGGATGCTTGTTCAAGTAAGAACATCACCCAAGCACCGGTCCACCCACATATCAAATTATCAAAGTACCGAACGCGAATCATATGAACGTGATGAAAACTAGCTTGACGATATTCCCATGTGTCCTCGGGAGCGCTTTTCCTTATATAAGAGTTTGTCCAGGCTTGTCCTTTGCTACAAAAAGGATTGGGCCACCTTGCTGCACTTTATTTACTTTTGTTACTTGTTGCTCGTTACAAATTATCTCATCACAAAACTATCTGTTACCGCTTATTTCAGTACTTGCAGAGAATACCTTGCTGAAAACCGTTTATCATTTCCTTCTACTCTTCGTTGGGTTCGACACTCTTACTTATCGAAAGGACTATGATAGATCCCCTATACTTGTGGGTCATCAAGACTCTTTTCTGGCGCCGTTGCCGGGGAGTGAAGCGCCTTTGGTAGGTGGAATTTGGTAAGGAAAAAATTATATAGTGTGCTGAAATTTACTGTCACTTGTTACTATGAAAAGTAATCCTCTGAGGGGCTTGTTCGGGGTATCTTCACCCCGACCAGTAGAGCAAAGAGTTGCTCCTCAACCTACTGAACCTATTGAAAATGAAATTCCTTATGAGTATCCTTCGAGTATAATAGGAAAACTGCTAGTTAATCCTTTTACAGGAGATGGAACAAAGCATCTTGATGAACACCTAATATATGTGGATGAAGTTTGTGGATTATTTAAGCTTGCAGGTATTCCCAATGATGTTGCTAAGAAGAAGGTCTTCCCTTTATATTTGAAGGGAGACACATTGACATGGTATAGGCTATGTGATGATATGGGATCATGGAACTATAGAAGATTGAAATTGGAATTTCATCAAAAGTATTACCCTATGCATCTTGTTCATCGTGATCACAATTATATATATAATTTTTGGCCTCGCGAAGGAGAAAGCATCGCTCAAGCTTGGGGGAGGCTTAAATCAATGTTATATTCATGCCCCAATCATGATCTTCCAAGAGAAACAATTCTTCAAAAAATTTATGCTCGGCTTTCTGATAACAATCGCACCATGCTTGATACTTCTTGTGCTGGCTCTTTTATGATGAAGACTATTGAATTCAAATGGGATTTATTGGATAGAATTAAACACAACTCTGAAGATTGGACCTCAACAATGGTAAGGAGTCAGGTATCACACCTAAGTTTGATTGTGTTAAATCTTTTATGGATACCGATATTTTCCATAAGTTTAGCACTAAATATGGACTTGATTCTGAGATAGTAGCTTGTTTCTGTGAATCTTTTGCTACTTATGTTGATATCCCTAAGGAGAAGTGGTTTAAATATCATCCTCCCATAGAAGTAAAAGTAGCTGCACCTATTAAAGTTGAAGAAAAGACTGTCACTTATAATGATCCTATTGTTCCTACTTGTTATGTTGAGAAACCACCTTTCCCTGTTAGGATAAAGGATCATGCTAAAGCTTCAACTGTGGTTCGTAAAAGCAATATTAAAACATATACACCTCCTGAGCAAGTTAAAGTTGAACCTAATATTCCTATTGTTAAAGAGCTCTTGTCTGATAATATTGATGGGCATGTTATTCAGTTCTGCGGTGAAACAGCTAGAATTGCTAAACCTTGTGCTAAAGATAAACATAGACCTATGGTAGGCATGCCTGTTATTTCTGTTAAAATAGGAGATCATTGTTATCATGGCTTATGTGATATGGGTGCTAGTGCTAGTGTTGTACCTTATGACTTGTATAAAGAAATCAAGAATGAAATTGCACCTGCTGAGTTAGAAGATATTGATGTCACAATTAAACTTGCTAATAGAGATACTATTTCAGCAATGGGAATTGTTAGAGATGTTGAAGTCTTGTGCGGGAAAACTAAATATCCTGCTGATTTTCTTGTTCTTAGTTCTTCACAAGATAGCTTTTGTCCCATTATATTTGGTAGACCCTTCTTGAATATAGTTAATGCTAGGATAGAATGCGAAAAGAATGTTGTTACTATTGGCTTGGATGATATGACTCATGAGTTTAATTTCTCTAAATTTAGTAAACAACACCGTGAAGAAGAATTTTTTAGTAAGGATGAAATTATTGGTCTTGCTTCTATTGTCATACCTCCTAATGATCCTTTAGAACAATATTTGCTAGACCATGAGAATGATATGTTTATGAATGAAAGAAGGGAAATAGATGAAGTATTCTTTAAACAAGAACCTATGCTAAAACACAATTTTCCTATTGAAATCCTAAGGGATCCTCCGCCACCTAAGGGTGATCCCGTGTTTGAGCTTAAACCGTTGCTTGATAATCTTAAATATGCTTATCTTGATGAAAATAAGATATATCCTGTTATTATTAGTGCTAACCTTTCAGAGCATGAAGAAGAAAGATTATTGAAAACTCTGAAGAAGCACCGTGCTGCTATTGGATACACTCTTGATGATCTTAAGGGCATTAGTACCACTCTATGTCAACATAAAATAAATTTGGAAGCAGATGCCAAACCAGTTCGTGATCCTCAACGACGTCTGAATCCTAAAATGAAAGAAGTGGTAAGAAAAGAAATACTAAAGCTTCTAGAGGCAGGTATAATTTATCCCATTGCTGATAGTCAGTGGGTAAGTCATGTTCATTGTGTCCCTAAGAAGGGAGGTATTACTGTTCTTCCTAATGATAAAGATGAATTGATTCCACAAAGAATTATTACCGGTTATAGGATAGTAATTGATTTCCGAAAATTAAATAAGGCCACTAAGAAAGATCATTACCCCTTACCTTTTATCAATCAAATGCTAGAAAGATTATGCAAACATACACATTACTGCTTTCTAGATGGTTATTCTGGTTTCTCTCAAATACCTGTGTCAGCTAAAGATCAATCAAAGACTACTTTTACATGCCCTTTTGGTACTTTTGCTTATAGACGTATGCCTTTTGGTTTATGTAATGCACATGCTACCTTTCAAAGATGCATGATGGCTATATTCTCTGACTTTTGTGAAAAGATTTGTGAGGTTTTCATGGACGACTTTTCCGTCTATGGGTCTTCTTTTGATGATTGCTTGAGCAATCTTGATCGAGTTTTGCAGAGATGTGAAGAAACTAATCTTGTCTTGAATTGGGAAAAGTGCCACTTTATGGTTAATGAGGGTATTTTATTGGGGCATAAAGTTTCTGAAAGAGGTATTGAAGTTGATAAAGCCAAGGTTGATGCTATTGAAAAGATGCCATGTCCCAAGGACATCAAAGGTATAAGAAGTTTCCTTGGTCACGCCGGATTTTATAGGAGGTTCATCAAGGACTTCTCGAAAATTTCTCGGCCTCTGACTAATTTATTACAAAAAGATATACCATTTGTCTTTGATGATGATTGTGTAGAAGCATTTGAAATACTTAAGAAAGCATTAGTCTCTGCACCTATTGTTCAGCCACCTGATTGGAATTTACCCTTTGAAATTATGTGTGATGCTAGCGATTATGTTGTAGGTGCTATTCTAGGGCAAAGAGTTGATAAGAAATTAAATGTTATCCATTATGCTAGTAAGACTCTAGACAATGCTCAAAGAAATTATGCTACTACTGAAAAAGAACATTTAGCAGTTGTATTTGCTTGTGATAAGTTGAGACCTTATATTGTTGATTCTAAAGTAACTATCCACACTGATCATGCTGCTATTAAATATCTTATGGAGAAGAAAGATGCTAAACCTAGACTTATTAGATATGTTCTCTTACTACAAGAATTTGATTTGCATATTGTTGATAGAAAAGGAGCCGAGAACCCCGTTGTAGACAACTTATCTAGGTTAGAGAATGTTCTTGATGACCCACTACCTATTGATGATAGCTTTCCTGATGAACAATTAAATGTCATAAGTACTTCTCGTAGTACCCCTTGGTATGCTGATTATGCTAATTACATAGTTGCTAAATTTATACCACCTAGCTTCACATACCAACAAAAGAAAAAAATCTTCTATGATTTGAGACATTACTTTTGGGATGACCCACATCTTTATAAAGAAGGAGTAGATGGTGTTATTAGACGTTGTGTACCTAAGCATGAACATGAACAGATCCTACGCAAGTGCCACTCCGAAACTTATGGAGGACACCACGCGGGAGATAGAACTGCACATAAGGTATTGCAATCCGGTTTTTATTGGCCTACTCTCTTCAAGGATGCCCATAAGTTTGTCCTTTCTTGTGATGAATGCCAAAGAATTGGTAATATTAGTAGACATCAAGAAATGCCTATGAATTATTCACTTGTTATTGAACCGTTTGATGTTTGGGGCTTTGATTATATGGGACCTTTTCCTGCCTCTAATGGATATACACATATTTTAGTTGCTGTTGATTACGTTACTAAGTGGGTAGAAGCTATTCCAACTAGTAGTGCTGATCATAATACTTCTATTAAAATGCTTAAAGAAGTTATTTTTTCGAGGTTTGGAGTCCCTAGATATTTAATGACTAATGGTGGTTCACATTTTATTCATGGGGCTTTCCGTAAAATTCTTGCTAAATATGACGTCAATCATAGAATTGCATCTCCGTTTCACCCACAGTCTAGTGGTCAAGTAGAATTGAGTAATAGAGAACTCAAATTAATTTTGCAAAAGACTGTCAATAGGTCTAGAAAGAATTGGTCCAAGAAACTTGATGATGCATTATGGGCCTATAGAACTGCATATAAAAATCCTATGGGTATGTCTCCATATAAAATGGTATATGGAAAAGCATGTCACTTACCTCTCGAACTAGAACATAAGGCATATTGGGCTATTAAAGAGCTCAACTATGATTTCAAACTTGCCGGTGAAAAGAGGTTATTTGATATTAGCTCACTTAATGAATGGAGAACCCAAGCTTATGAAATTGCCAAGTTGTTTAAAGAAAAGGTTAAAAGATGGCATGACAAAAGAATACAAAAGCGTGAGTTTAATGTAGGTGATTATGTATTGCTATACAACTCTCGTAACTTCTCTCTAAATGGGAAGGCCCCTATGTTATGAAGGAGGTCTATCGTTCCGGTGCCATAAAAATCAACAACTTCGAAGGCACAAATCCGAAGGTGGTAAACGGTCAAAGAATCAAACATTATATCTCAGGTAATCCCATAAATGTTGAAAGCAATATTATTGAAACCGTAACCCCGGAGGAATACATAAGGGACACTTTCTAGAACATTTCAGACTCTGAAAAGGAATAGGTATGTGGTACGGTAAGTAAACCGACTCCAAAACAATTTTTAAGGCAATATTTCTCCGTTTTGGAATATTTAGAAAAATAGAAAATTAAGTAGCAGTCCGGGAAGGACAGGAGGGCCTCACAAGGGTGGAGGGCGCGCCCTACCCCCCTGGGCGCGCCTCGTGTGCCTTCCGGACTCCGTTTTCTTTCACGATACGTATTTTGGTCGGTAAAAATTCATTATATATTCTCTCGAAGGTTTTGACTCGCGTATCACGCAAAAATCTCCTGTTTTTGTTTCAAGCTGTTTTTCTGACAGATCTAGATTATCATGACGTCCCCAAGTGCTTCCAAGGACAAGTTCTTCGAGAAGGTCATCAACCCTTACCTCGCAGAGGTGCTGTGACACACTCAAACCATTGAGATGCGTGATGGGTTGCTGCACATCCGCGATGCTGAGGGACCAAAGGGAATCAGAAGCGTGGAGACGAGGCTCGAAGCAATGGAGCAACAAGTTTTAATGTGCTAGGGGATGGTGGAGCGTGGAATCAACGCTAGCCGCATGATGCTCGCGGAGTTCACTAACAACTACAAGCCAGATGCCAGAACACCGAGGAGGCCATCTTCAAGCTATATGAGAAGATCGAGCACCTCCAAGCCCAAATCTATGACCTGCAAAACCAAAACTGTGAGTATGAATATAGATTCAAAAGAATGAGTGTGGCTGCAGATTCGAGGATTTCGGAGACTCGATCATCTTTCTATGATGGTGAACCTATGCCTTTGAAGATGGATGACAAGCCCGCATCATCAACAACACCTCCACCGTCTCCTCCAACAAAGAAGAATTGAGTATCTGGGTATGGGCACTCCACTTGGCAACAACCAAGCTTATGGGAGTGCCCCGGTATCGTATCACCATCACTTTTATCTTTACCGTTTTCCTTAGTTCGATCTTATTAGTAGTATTTTGATCTAGTAGAATAAAGTTTATGGCATGATCTAGTTGTGAGTTTTGCTTTGTTATCCTTCTATGTAATTGAGTCCGTGAGCTATATAATAAAGATTAGTTTTGAGTCAAGGGCTTGATTGTTTTGCCATGATCCTAAGTGAATAAAAGAAAAGAGAAAGAAATAAAAAGAAACAAAGAGATCATATGGATCTCATGGAGAGTAATGAGCTCACATAGAAAAGTATGATGAATAAAAGTTGTTGAGAGTTGACAAGCATAGTTTTGGTCATCGTTGCAATTAATAGGAAGTAATAAAGAAAGAGAGGTCTTAACATATAGATATACTATCTTGGACATCTTTTATGGTTGTGAGCACTCATTAAAATATGACATGCTAAAGAGTTGACTTTGGACAAGGAAGACAACGTAATGGGTTATGTTTTCTTACATCTAAGATAAATTATATTGTCTTGGATCTTCCAACATGATGAGCTTGCCTTTCCCCCTCATGCTAGCCAAATTCATTGCACCAAGTAGAGATACTACTTGTGCTTCCAAATATCCTTAAACTAGTTTTACCATGAGAGTCCACCATACCTACCTATGGATTGAGTAAGATCCTTCAAGTAAGTTGTCATCGGTGCAACGCAATAAAAATTGCTCTCTAAATATTTATGATTGATTGGTGTGGGAGCTTTATACGATCTTGTGATGTGGAAGTAATAAAAGTGACGGACTGCATAATAAAGGTTCATATCACAAGGGGCAATATAAAGTGACATTCTTTCACATTAAGATTTTGTGCATCCAACCATAAAAGCGCATGGCAACCTCTGCTTCCCTCTGCGAAGGGCCTATATTTTATCATTATCTTCTACCTTATGCAAGAGTCATGGTGATTTTCACCCTTCCTTTTTACACTTTATCCTTTGGCAAGCACAGTATGTTGGAAAGATCCTGGTATATATGGCTAATTGGATGTGAGTTTTCATGAACTATTACTGTTGACATTACCCTTGAGGTAAAACATTGGGAGGCAAGACTATAAGCCCCTATCTTTCTCTGTGTCCGATTAAAACTCCACACCCATAAGTATTGCGTGAGTGTCAGCAATTGTGAAAGATTATATGATAGTTGAGTATGTGGACATGCTGAAAAGCTCTTATACATTGCCTCTTTCCTATGTTATGATAAAATGCAATTGCTTCAATGACCGAGATTGTAGTTTGTTAGTTTTTAATGAAGTTTACTATTCATACTTGATATTGTGATTGAATTATTACTCTAGCATTAGAGATCATATGACAAAAATTATATAAGTTGTTGTTATAAGAATGATCATGGTGCCCTCATGTCTGTATTTTATTTTTATCGATACCTTCATCTCTAAACATGTGGACATATTTTTCGATTTCGGCTTTTCGCTTGAGGACAAGCGAGGTCTAAGCTTGGGGGAGTTGATACGTCCATTTTGCATCATGCTTTTATATCAATATTTATTGCATTATGGGCTGTTATTTCACATTATGTCACAATACTTATGGCTATTCTCTCTTATTTTACAAGGTTTACATAAGGAGGGAGAATGCCGATAGCTGGAATTCTGGGCTGGAAAAGGAGCAAATATTAGAGACCTATTCTGCACAACTCCAAAAGTCCTGAAACTCCATGGAACACCTTATAATAAATAATTAAAAATCCTCGCCAAAGATGAAGACCAGGGGGCCCACACCCTTCTCACGAGGGTGGGGGGCGCCCCCCCCTAGGGTGCGCCCCTGCCTCGTGGGCCCCCTGGTGGCTCTCCGATGACCATCTTCTCCTATATGAAGTCTTTCGTCGAGAAAAAGATAAGAAGCAACCTTTCGGGACGAAACTCCGCCGCCAGAAGGCGGAACCTTGGCGGATCCAATCTAGAGGTCCGGCAGAGCTGTTCTGCCGGGGAAACTTCCCTCCCGGAGGGGGAAATCATCGCCATCGTCATCATGAACGCTCCTCTCATCGGGAGAGGGCAAGCTCCATCAAGATCTTCATCAGCACCATCTCATCTCAAAACCCTAGTTCATCTCTTGTATCCAATTCTTGTCTCCAAGTCTGGGATTGGTGCTAGTAGGTTGCTAGTAGTGTTAATTACTCCTTATAGTTGATGCTAGTTGGTTTAATTGGTGGAAGATCCTATGTTCAGATCATTTATGCATATTAATACCCCTCTGATTATGAACATGTTTATGCTTTGTGAGTAGTTATGTTTGTTCCTGAGGACAAGGGAGAAGTCTTGCTATTAGTAGTCATGTGAATTTGGTATTCGTTCGATATTTTGATGAGATGTATGTTGTCTAGCCTCTAGTGGTGTTATGTGAACGTCGACTACATAACACTTCACCATTATTTGGGCCTAGAGGAAGGCATTGGGAAGTAACAAGTAGATGATGGGTTGCTAGAGTGACAGAAGCTTAAACCCTAGTTTATGCGTTGCTTCGTAAGGGGCTGATTTGGATCCATATGTTTCAAGCTATGGTTAGGTTTACGTTAATACTTTTGTTGTAGTTGCGGATGCTTGCAATAGAGGTTAATCATAAGTGGGATGATTGTTCAATTAAGAACAGCACCCAAGCACCGGTCCACCCACATATCAAATTATCAAAGTACCGAACGCGAATCATATGAATGTGATGAAAACTACCTTGACGATATTCCCATGTGTCCTCGGGAGCGCTTTTCCTTATATAAGAGTTTGTCCAGGCTTGTCCTTTGCTACAAAAAGGATTGGGCCACCTTGCTGCACTTTATTTACTTTTCTTACTTGTTGCTCGTTACAAATTATCTCATCACAAAACTATCTGTTACCACTTATTTCAGAACTTGCAGAGAATACCTTGCTGAAAACCGTTTATCATTTCCTTCTGCTCCTCGTTGGGTTCGACACTCTTACTTATCGAAAGGACTACGATAGATCCCCTATACTTGTGGGTCATCAACGTCGTATGCCCTTGCAAACCCACCCACGACCACCTCATGATTATGGACTGGCACGACGTCTGTGCTTGGGCCCGTCCCTACAGCGTTGCTAAACCCAAGTGTCTGAGCTCTGGCTCGCGGGCCAGCTCCCATGCATGTCACCTCCCATGGTCCTTGGTGCCTTGTTCTCGCATGAGTTAATCGGGGGCGGATAAGTTGGGGCACGTGACCTGGTGCCTCACCGCCGCGGGAGCCGCGCGCCGGTTCTCTTTTCAGGACTTCCACATGAGAAGAATGGGCATGGCGTCTATTCTTGGGTTTGTCCCTACAGCGTCGACAAACCCAACGGCTGAGCTCTGTCTGGCGGGCCGGCTCCGTTCACATCACCTCCTGGGGTCTTTGGTGTTTGACCTTCTCGTGCGATAACCTCAGGAGATTCACTTAGCGCAGGTTGCATAACCATATCGCAGGACCATCTCAAATGTTCTGAACCACATTCAGGCGCAACCCGCCTTGAGGTGGGGCCTCATGAGTCCCGCACTAGCTCATGAGTGCCCATACACACCTCCTCTTGCCCTGCCGTGCAAGCCACGTGTCAGGGCGGGGCTGTACACGCCCCAGAGTCTCTCCTTAGAGGGAGCTCCCACCCACGTACCAGTGGAAGCACCATGCTCCGCGCTGGCAGACGACACGGTCGAGGAGCGGCTATGCCCGTGCAAGAGCAGAAGCACCATGCTCCACGCTGGTGATAAACAACTGAGGGTAGCCTCAGGGCTGCAGTAACCTCAGGCGAGCTGCCAGTCTCGGTGTTCAGCTTCACCGTGCCGCTTTCCCCTTGGGAGAGTCGTACGAGGGGGCTGGGCACGGAGGCTGCGCTCAGGTCATGCCTGGTGTACGCCACCTCGCCAGGTCCCACGGAACTGGTCTTCGTGCGCCCGTCCCGAGCGAGAGCTCGACGAGGAAAGGTATGGAGGTCTGTTCGTACGTCAAGGGGGACTCCTGGGCATCGCGACCCAGGAGCCTAACTGGTAACGTAGCCCCTCACCCCTTGGTCTCGTCCTTGTGATCCGGGCGCCCCAACGGTGGCTAAGGTATGCGCGGGGCCAGGCCCTGCCGACGCAGAATGGTAAGACCTACACCCGCATCTCCCTCCTGAGGGTTGTTCGCATGTCAATGGGGCCTCCTGAGCATCGCGACTTAGGAACCTAACTAGACACGTAGCCCCTCACCCCTTGGTCTCGTCCTGGTGATCTGGACGCCCCAACGACGGCTGAGCTATGCGCAGGGCCGAGCCCTCCCAACGCAGAACACTAAAGCAAACAGGAAAGGAAATCACGGAACCCTAGCAAATTATTACAAAGAAAATTGTCTCTTAAAAAGCTCACAGCATAAGTTCTTACGCCTACACGAGGCACGATAAATGTTGCAGGATAAGGATAGGGGGGAAGTGTCATCTCCAAGCCTCTTCCTCAGCCTTGGACGCCACCATTGCCCACTTGGGGAGCCCCGTCGTCGATGACATCACTGCTGTCCTTGTCAGCCGTGGCCGCCGGGTTGACGTAGAGGAACTTCCGCAGCAGGGCCTCCACCTGATCCTTTACGGCTTCGGCAACACTGGTGTAAAGCTCAGGTCCACAGGCTCGAGCAAGGCACCAAGGTCGAAGCCGAGGTCCTAAAGATAGAGGTGGTTCAAGACGTGCGTCGCGGCCGAGGTAGAAAGCGCGCGAGCCTCTCCCTCCACCATGGGCCCCACTCCAAGGACGATGCCCTCGAGCTCCGCGACGAGCTTGGGGAGCAGCCCGGCGGGGCCTTCCTCCGGAGTCGCCAGCAGCTTCTCATACCCACTCCTGTAGAGGCCCTATAGTTCCTTGCGGGACTACAGCTCAAGAGAGACGAATGCACTGTGCCCCACGGTGGCTGCCTTCTCCGCCGTGACAAGGAGTTTCTCCCTGGCCTCCAGCCGAGCTTTCTCGTCGGAGACAAACTTGGTGTGGGACGCCTGGGCTGCTTCCACCTCTTCCTTTAGCTTCTCCAGGTGGCTGCACCCCATAGCTTGCTCCTGGCCTGCCTGCTCCAGCTCGGCGCTGCGGTCGATAAGCGCAGCCTCCTGGGTCTTTAGCTTCGCCTCCTGCTCCTCGAGCCGGTGAGTGCGGGCGGCCTGCTCGTCATGGAGGGCCTTCAGCTCGGCCTCCACCAAGCGGCACCGTTCCTCAGCGGTCCTTGTGTCAGCCACCGCCGCGTCGTGAGCGGCCGCGGCTACGCCGGCCACCTTCTTGCCCTCCTCGGCGGCAGCCTCTACCTGGCTCCAGGCCGCCTTGACGGTCGAGTTGGCCTGAAGCCACCCCGAGACCAGCCCCAGGCGCCTCGCTTCCGTGCGCCGGTCGGCACCCTGAAGCTCAGCTCGGAGCTGGTCCATTATCGCGAAGGTATGATCTTGGGTGCTTGGTGTGGAGTCGCAGCTTGCCGGCATGACGGCCCGAGGAGTCGGAGGCGCCGGTGAGGGAGTCCTGGATTAAGGGGTCCTCGGGTTTCTGGGTTGAATGATATGGGCCGGACTGATGGGCCATGAAGATACAAGGTAGAAGGGCTTCCCCCGTGTCCGGATAGGACTCTTCTTTGTGCGGATGGCAAGATTGGCGTCCAGATGTATAGTTTCCTTCCTCTGTAAACTGACTCTGTACAACCCTAGGCCCTTCCAGTGTCTATATAAACCAGAGGGGCTAGTCCATAGAGATCATGAGAATTCATATAGGCTAGACATCTAGGGTTTAGCCATTCCGATCTCGAGGTAGATCAACTCTTGTAACCCCTATATTGATCAAGTTCAATCAAGCAGGAAGTAGGGTTTTACCTCTATTAAGAGGGTCCGAACCTGGGTAAAACATCGTGTCCCCTTTGTCTCCTGTCACCCTCGATCCTCAGACGCACAATTCGGGACCCCCTACCCGAGATCGGCTGGTTTTGACACCGATAGCCGGCGCCTAGGCCGGCCAAGCAGCAGCAAGAACGATAGGGGGCTCCGGAGCTCTCAGACCCCCAACGGGTGCGATGGACGCATGCGCCTCCAGAGCCAGCCCAGCCGCGGAGACGGACTCCTCCTGAGGTTGGGCCCCAAGCCTCGGGAGGCCGACCCCGTCACGGAAGGACGCGAGGTGGTCTCTTCCTTTCGTCTCAGAGTCATCGCAGCCACGGTAGGCCGCTTGGCCTCGGCAGCCCTGTTGCCCTCCTTCTTCCTCTTCGCCGCCGACGTCCGCCTGGCCATCAAGATGAAGATGTTTGAGCACTGCATCAAGAACAAAGATCAAAGACAAGGTGAAGTACTTACTCGTCCTCAGTGACATACTCCCTCTTCCTGCCCTACAGCGCGACAACCCCGAGCTTTGGGGGCACAAACTTCGCCACGCTCTCCGGAACGGATGAGCGCATGGCGGTAGCTGGCAGCAAGGTGGAGGCACTGCCTCGAGGAAGCGGCGTCGTCCCGCTCTTCTTCGGGGTCCCCATCTTCAGCCTCTTCAGAGGGGTGCCACCAGACTTCGTGGCAACCCTGGTGGAGCGCGGTGACCCCTCAACCAGGTATTCGTCGGGGTCGTTGTCATTAGAGAAGGCGCGGAGGAGCTTGCTTTGCCGCAGGGGAGAGGTCTCCCCCACACCCTCCAGGATTGCCTCTGAGTCCTCGTTCACCTCCTCCTCGGAGAGATCACTGGAGGACACCAACACCGGGGAGCTCGGGGGCTGGGAAGACGTCAGCGGCATGACCCCCCGTTGATTGAAGACAGACATGGTGGCGGCCACCTTCTCCCCATCATCGCGGCGGTATAGTAGGAGATGGGCTTATGGGGGGCTGCCCTAGTCCTTCTCAAGCAAGGTGCGCACGGCCTTGCTCAGCTCCTCGTTGGGCAGGTTATCCGGGCGCAACCGGAGGTCATGTTCCTTACCCTTGAAGCTCCACAGGGGGCGTGAGTGCACCTGGAGCGGAGCCAGGCACTGCATTAGAAACTCTTTGACGATCATGGCCCTTGTCAGCTTCTCCGCCTTCAAGTCAGCCATCATTTTCTCCAGCAACTGCTCCGCCCTGCGGTCGGTGAGCTTCGTGTGAGCCCACAGGTCCAGCTTCGCCGGGAAGGCGGTCAGCAGCTCTAGGTGAGCGTGGGAGCATTTGGCGTCCATGAAGATCCACTTGTGCCGGAAGTCCTCCACCTTCTTCCCGGCCTCGAGATCGCATTGCTATCATGAGGCGCGATGAAGCTGGCGCACCTGGAGCACTGGCAGCCGCCCATCCAGAGGTAGAAGAAGTGGCGGAAGAGCGCGACAGAGGGCATCACGCCCACAAACGCCTCACAATAGAATGCAAAGATCAACAAGAGGAGGGTGGAGTTGGTATGAAGGTGAAGGGCGTGGATCCAATAATGGTTGGGGACGGCGAAGAAGAAACCGGAGAAGGGGGCGAGCCCCGCTTAGATGTTGTGCAGAAAGAAGGGCTAAAAGGTTTCACCCAAGGCTTCCAGCTTGGCGGAGCCGACCCGGAGTGTCATCACTCCTTCCTCATTGCCGCTGCACGCTGTCAGCGGGTGCACGATGGCAAGGTGCTTCTCCTCAGGAATGGTGGACGCGCTCAGGGCCAGCTCGAACTAGGAAGACGAGCGTGCGGCAGGGGCTGATGACTTCGCCTTGTCGGTGCAAGCTTAGGAAAAGATTCATCAGATCTGGAGACACTCTGAGCAAAGGGAGAAGGGGATCCGGAGCAAGACAAAGGGAAGGCAATGAAGGCTCAGCAGTAGGCGCCAGCCTTCTTGTCAGCCCGGGGCAGTTGCCGAGGCTGCGTGGGGAAGTGGAGACGCCCACATCCCATCAATCGCCACACGTCGACTAAGGTCGCAGGCGGTTAGGGCCCGCAGCGCTCCGCACTTACCCTTTGGCTTCACCTTGAAGCCAAGTTCGAGCGTGCCTTGGGCCCAGGGGCTACCGTCAGCGTTCTGGGAACAGGGGTACCCAGACTTGCCTGCCTAGGGCCCATGGCGTGGCTCCATCAACGGCCCAGTACAACCAACCTTCAGCATCAACAAACTCAAGACCCTCGTGAGGGGCCAAGCCTCACGAGGCGGACGACACAAAGACCTCTAGAAGGAGCGGCCTCCTTTGGCTGGCTCCTGAGGAGCGGAGATTACTATGCAAGCCTCACCTCGTGACGCTCAGATGACGTGAGCCATGACGACCAAGGCCAGGTGGGTGCCAGCGGGTGCAGGACAGCAGTTTCCTCTTTGGTGCTAAGGAGGCAAGTGCAGGCGCGAAGTCCCGAGGAATCATCCAAAGGTTTCCATTCCCATGAAACAAGACCAAGACTATCAGGACGACATGACGTAGGTCATCGCTGAGCCCACCATGGTGTCATGACCGGAGGCTTTGCAGGCGAAGACTACTTTTGTCAGGATAAGATGTACTAGTTGTCTCCCTTCGAATTTGGCCGTTGTGGAATCCCTTCCCGCCTTCATTTGGGAAGAGGACCAAGGACACTATAAATAGGGCATATCCACCACCGTAGAGACGAACGAAGGGGACGGGGACCGGATCCGGATCATTCAGATCTTCCTCTCCCCCACCAGCTCAAGAACACACCTCCTGAGGTCGTTCTTCCATAGTACTAGTTCATCCTGAGCTCACCCTGATGCCAACTAGCACAAAGCAGGAGTAGGGTTTTACACCGCAAGGTGGCCCGAACCTGGGTAAGCTATTGTGTCCTCTTTCCTTTTAGTTCATCAAGCTAGGCCAAGGGATCGACGGGTTGGCAGACTGGGGAGGATGAGTTCTTCGCATGCACCCCAGAGTGCGAATCTATCCAGGGTTTGTGGAGCCCAAAATCTGACAAAAACCTTCTTTTTAACTTCATCTCTAGGTAAACCTGCATGCTTGAAGAGTCCAGAAATTTGTTCCACATATATCAAGTGCATATCAGGCTGTTCGGCTCCATCTCCTACATAAGGATTAACTAGTAGTTGTTCTATCATACCCGAAGGAATTTCATATTCAATATTTTCAGTAGGTGCAGTAGGTTGAGTGGTAGCTAATTGTGGTTCCGGTAGAGGTGAAGATACCCCGAACAAACCCCTCAAAGTATTGTTTTCCATAGTAACAAGTGACAGTAAATTTCAGCACACTATATAAATGTTTCTTACCAATTTCCACTTACCAAAGGTGCTTCACTCCCCGGAAACGGCGCCAGAAAATAGCATTGATGACCCACAAGTATAGGGGATCAATTGTAGCCTTTTCAATAAGTAAGAGTGTCGAACCCAACGAGGAGCAGAAGGAAATGACAAGTGGTTTTCAGCAAGGTAATGTCTACAAGTGCTAAAATTGTAAGTAACAGATTAGTTTGATAGCAAGATATTTTGTAACGAGAAAGTAATGATAATAATAGCAAAAGTGCAGCAAGGTAGCCCAATCCTTTTGAGACAAAGGACAGGCCAAAACGGTCTCTTATAGTAAGCAAAGCGTTCTTGAGGGTACACGGGAATTTCATCTAGTAACTTTCATCATGTTGGTTCGATTTGTGTTCGCTACTTTGATAATTTGATATGTGGGTGGACCGGTGCTTAGGTGTTGTTCTTACTTGAAAAAACCACCTAATTATGATTAACCCCCTCGCAAGCATCCGAACTATGAGAAAAGTATTAAGGATAAATCCTAACCATAGCATTAAACTTCTGGATCCAATCGGTCCCTTACGGAATAGCGCATAAACTAGGGTTTAAGCTTCTGTCACTCTCGCCACCCATCATCTAATAACTACTCCACAATGCATTCCCTTAGGCCCAAATATGGTGAAGTGTCATGTAGTCGACGTTCACATGACACCACTAATGGAATCACAACATACATACTATCAAAATATCGAACACATATCAAGTTCACGTGATTAATTAGAACATGATTTCTCCCATAACCTCAAGAACGAACGTAACTACTCACAAGTGATAAACATGCTCAAGATCAGAGAGGTATTAAATAGCATAATGGATCTGAATATATAATCTTCCACCAAATAAACCATATAGTAATCAACTACGAGATGTAATTAACACTACTAGTCACCCACAAGCACCAATCTATAGTTCCGGTACAAAGATTAAACACAAGAGATGAACTAGGGTTCGAGATGAGATGGTGTTGTTGAAGATGTTGATGGAGATTTCCCTCCCCAAGATGGGAGAGTTGTTGGTGATGATGATGACGATGATTTAACCCTCCGGGAGGGAATTTCCCCCGGTGGAATCACTCCGCCGGAGGGCAAAAGTGCTCCTGCCCAAGTTCCGCCTCGAGACGGCGGCGCTCCTTCATGAAAGTCCTCTCCTTATTTTTTTTCTAGGTCAAAATGACTTATATACAATAAGATGGGCACCAGAGGTGGCCTGGATGAGCACAACCCACTAGGGCGCGCCCTGGTGTCCTTTGCTCACCAGGGCGGCCCCCTCCGGTACTTATTTGCTCCAATATTCGTCATATATTCCATAAAAAATCTCCATAAAGTTTTAGCTTGTTTGGAGTTGTACAGAATAGGTAGCCTGACATACCTTTTTCAGGTCCTGATTCCTAGCTGCCGGAATTCTCCCTCTTTGTGTGTACCTTGCATATTATGAGAGAAAAAGCATTAGAATTACTCCAAAAAGCATTATCATGCATAAAAACATCATAAATAATACTAGGAAAA
This sequence comes from Triticum aestivum, assembly GCF_018294505.1. NCBI lineage: Eukaryota > Viridiplantae > Streptophyta > Magnoliopsida > Poales > Poaceae > Triticum > Triticum aestivum. Next base: position 479,663,343 of record NC_057809.1, on the reverse strand, counting down.
CATGATGCAAAATGGACGTATCAACTCCCCCAAGCTTAGACCTCACTTGTCCTCAAGCGAAAACCAAAATTGAAAAACATGTCCACATGCTTAGAGAGAGGTGTCGATAAAAACAAAATACGGACATAAAAGCATCATGTAGGTTATTATAACAGCAACAAATTTCAACCTAAAACTTTTATCATAGACTTCTCATGAATAAGTAACAATTCATCACACTATCATAGTATAAAGCATAAACTCTATTAGAAACCAACAAACTATGTTCTCAGTCAACTTTGCAACTACAATTCATCATCTTCTCAGGAAGGGTCACGTATCGGAGCCTTTAGGCAAGTCCACATACTTAACCATCATATAGTCTTCTATGATTGCTAACACTCACCGCATACACATGAGCAAAACGTTTCAACCGGACACATAAAAAGATAGGGGCTTGTAGTTTCGCCTCCCAACGTATTCACCTGAAGGGTGATGTCAACAATATTAACTTATGCTACCCATATTCAACTATACATATGTGCCTAGATATTTCCTCACCACATGATGCTTGCCAAAGGAGAAAAATAAAAGGGAATAGAGAGAAAAACTTTGACTCTTGCATAAAAGTAAATACAAAAAAGTAAAAGATAGGCCCTTCGCAGAGGGAAGCAGAAGTTGCCATGCGCTTATTTGTTTGTATGCTTAACCCCTTAGTGCGAAAGAACATCATGTTGTATTTCCCCTTGTGATGGTAACCTTTATTATGCAGTCTATCGCTTTTATTATTCACCCTCACAAGTTTGTACAACGCTCTGTTTTCTCTTACACTAAATGATCTCACACTTTGAGAATCAATTTTTATTGCCTTATTGCACTGATGGCAACTTACTTGAAGGATCTTGCTCAATCCTTAGGTAGGTATGGTGGACACTTGAAAATAAGATTTGGATTTAAGGGTTTTTGGATGCACAAGTAGTATCTCTACTGAGTGTGGAATTTCTGGCTAGCAAAGATAGGGGAAAGCACCACATGTTGAAGGATCTATGACAATATAACTTCTATATGAATATGAACGAACATAAATCATTATGTTGACTTCCTTGTCCAACGTCAACAATTTTGGCATATAATATTTTGATGGGGGCTCACAATCACAAAACATTGCCAGGATAATGTATTTATATGTAAATCTACTATTCCCTTATTAATTCTTTCATGAGTTCCATCATTGGCCAATGCTATGTTTATCAATCTCTAACAAAATTTTCTACTTATAATTTTCCTTATGTGGTGTCATCACCTACCATAAGTTTAGCATATGATCTTTTTCATTTATTTCCTTTCTTTTTGTTGCAACATGAAAGTAAATAAAGAAAAAACTCAAACTAAACTTTATTATATGTCTCGCACACGATTACAAGGATAGATCACTAAGCAAACCCTCGAAAAGAAAGGACCAAACCAAACTTTTATTCATCTAAAGCAAAAGATAACTATGGATCAAACTAAAATAGGTAAAGGCAAAATATAGTGGAGGTGATACGATACCGGGGCACCTCCCCCAAGCTTGGCGGAAGCCAAGGGGAGTGCCCATACCCGATACTCAGTTTTCTTTTGGTAATGTAGAAGAAGATGGTGGTGATGAAGTAGCAGCGATCTTGTCCGTCACGAACAAGAGATCTTCCAATCTATGGATGACGCTCCAGAGGAAGATGATGTGCTCTTGATGCAGAATATTTTCACGAGTGAGATATTTAATTTTCACACGAACCGTTTCAATGATTCAAAAGGCTTCAATTCAGTTGAGGTAAGATGAGCATAGTAATGTTTAAGGATATCTTCTTCCTCCTCCTCAGCAGGCCAGACCTGCTCAACTACCGGTCCTTGAACTATGGTAGCCTCCTTGCTCTTGTCTCCCTTGACGGCTTCTATGGGATCTTCTCTCTTCAGCTCGATCTTCATCAACCAAGCATCCCCTTCCACATTGTTGGAGGAGGAAGAAGACATGATGCCTGGCTCAACATATCTGACCGAAAACAACAAGAAAAGAGAACATAAGATTTCTCCGTGATACGGTGGTTAATAGGTTCGGGGGTTATGTAAAGTTTTTTTTCTTGGGAGACAAGAAAGCTGTAGAAAAACGGAGTCTGAAGGGTACTCGAGGTTGGCAAGCCAGGCGCTCCCTGGTGTCTTGTGCCCACCAGGGTGTGCTTGTCGGTAGTTTCTTATTTTCCTAATTTTTTTTATATTCCAAAACTGACAAAAAAAATTTTGCGGATTTTTCGGAGTCCGTTTATTTACTATATCACGTACCTCCTCTTTTTCACGATTCTGGTGTGTTTCGAAGGACTATTTCATGTGTTCTTCCGGTGTCAAAGTTTTGATAATGTTACTTTCAACATTTATGGGCATACCTGATATATAATGTTTTATTCGTTACCCATTAACAACCTTTGGGTTAGTGCCTTCGGCATTATTTATTTTGATAGCTCCAGACCGGTAAACCTCCTCGATAACATAGGGCCCTTTCCATTTGGAGAGGAGTTTTCCTGCAAAGAATCTGAAACGAGAGTTGTGCAAAAGAACATATACCCCAACTTTGAACTCACGCTTTTGGATTGTTTTATCATGCCATCTTTTATCTTTTTCTTTAGACAACTTGGCAATTTCATAAGCTTGGGTTCTCCATTCATCTAATGAACTAATATCAAATAACCTCTTTTCACCAGCAAGTTTGAAATCATAGTTGAGTTCTTTGATTGCTCAGTATGCTTTATGTTCTAACTCAAGAGGCAAATTACAAGCTTTTCCATAAACCATTTTATAAGGAGACATACCCATAGGATTTTTATATGTTGTTCTATAAGCCCAAAGTGCATCATCTAACTTCTTAGACCAATTCTTCCGGGGCCTATTGGCAGTCTTTTGCAAAATTAATTTTATTTATCTATTGTTAAGTAAACTTGACCACTAGACTGAGGATGACAGGGTGATGCAATTCTATGCTTAACATCATACTTGGCAAGCATTTGATCGCTCTCTGACTATAGCGCTAGAAAAGCTCTTGTCTGCTAGGACTATGTCGGTATTTCCCCAAAGAGGAAGGAATGATGCTTCACAGTGACGGTAGGTATTTCTGTCAGTGAAGAAACCAAGGTTATCAAACCAGTAGGAGAACCAGGCAACACAACTTAAACAACAACTACACACAAATAACAACACCTCGCAACTCGACGTGTTAAAGGGATTGTCAACCCCTTTTGGGTAACGATGCAAGAAAATTGTAGTAGATTGAAACAATAGATCACAAATAAAATAAAGTGAAGCAAAGTATTTTTGTATTTTTGGTTTAATATATCTGAATAAAAATGCAAAGGAAAAGTAGATCGCAAGCAAATATATGAGGAAGAAGACCCGGGGGCCGTAGGTTTCACTAGTGGCTTATCTCGAGAAAAGATAGCAAACAGTGGGTAACAAATTACTGTGGAGCAATTGATAGAACCTCAAATAATTATGACGATATCCAGGCAATGATCATTACATAGGCATCACGTCCAAGATTAGTAGACCGACTCCTGCCTGCATCTACTACTATTACTCCACACAATGACCGCTATCTAGCATGCATCTAGTGTATTAAGTTCATGGAAAAATGGATTTAATGCAATAAGAACGATGACATGATGTAGACAAGATCCGTTTATCTATTGTGCAGATATAGATCCCATCTTTTTATCCTTAGTAGCAAAGATACATACACCTCGGTTCCCTTTTGTCACTAGGATCGAGCACCGTAAGATCGAACCCACTACCGGGCACCTCTTCCCATTGCAAGATAAATAGATCAAGTTGGCCAAACAAAACCCAAATGTTAGAGAAGAAATACGAGGCTATAAGAAATCATGCATATAAGAGATCAAAGAAACTCAAATAACTTTCATGGATATAAAAAGATATGACTGATCATAAACACAAAGTTCATCAGATCCCAACAAACACACTGCAAAAGAGTTACATCATATGGATCTCCAAGAGACCATTGTATTGAGAATCAAGAGAGAGAGAGAGAGAGATGAAGCCATCTAGCTACTAACTACGGACCCGAAGGTCTAAAAAGAACTACTCACGCATCATCGGAGAGGCACCAATGGAGGTGGTGAACCCCATCCGAGATGGTGTCTATATTGGATGTGGTGGTTCTGGACTCTGCGGCGGCTGGATGAATATTTCGTCTACTCCCTTAGGGTTTTGGGAATATTTGGGTATTTATAGAGCAAAGAGGCGGTCCGGGGGCACCCGAGGTGGGCACAACCCACCAGGGCATGCATGGGCCTCCTGGCGCGCCCTGGTGGGTTGTCCCCTCCTTGGGACTCCCCCAGGTGCAACCAGGGCCCAACATGTTCCTTCTGGTCCATAAAAAAATCTCTGTAAAGTTTCGTGGCATTTGGACGCCATCTGATATTGATTTTCTGCAATGTAAAAAACATGGAAAAAACAAGAACTAGCACTTGGCACTATGTCAATATGTTAGTACCAAAAATGATATAAAATGACTATAAAATGATTATAAAACATCCAAGATTGATAATATAACAGCATGGAACAATCAAAAATTATAGATACATTTGAGACGTATCAGCATCCCCAAGCTTAACTCCTACTCATCCTCGAGTAGGTAAGTGATAAAGGCAGAATTTTTGATGTGGAGTGTTGTTTAACATGTCATATCATATTCTTTTCTTTATAGCATGAATAATTGGACTTTTTATGTGGTTCAAAGCAATAGTCCACTGTTGAGATAATAATTTAGATACTCAAGCATATCAACAAGCAACCATGTCTTTCACAATATCAATGCTAAAATAAGTTATCCCTACAAAATCATATAGTCTTGTGATGCTCTATCTTCTAAACACAAAGTATTTATCATGCACAACCCCGATGACAAGCCGAGCAATTGGTCCATACTTTTTAACACGCTTTAGTTTTTTCAACTCTTACGCAATACCTGAGCGCTAGCCATGGATATAGCACTATGGGTGGAATAGAGTATGATGATACGGGTAAATATAGGGTAGACAAAAAGGTAAGAAAGTCTCACATCGATGCGGATAACCAACGGGCTATGGAGATGCCCATCAATTGATATCAACGTGAGGAGTAGGAACTGCCATGCAACAGATGCACTAAGAGCTATAAGTGTATGAAAGCTCAATATGAAAACTAAGTGGGTGTGCATATAATCCTATAATGAAAATTTCCCACTAGTATATGTAAGTGACAACATAGGGGACTCTCCATATGAAAAACATGGTTCTACTTTGAAGCACAAGTGTGGTAAAGGATACTAGCAATGCCCCTTCTCTCTTTGTTTATTTTTCCCTTTTTTCTTTTTCTTTCTTTCTCTTTTTCTTTTCTTTTCTTTTTCTCTCATTGTCTGGAGTCTCATCCCAACTTGTGGGGGAATCATAGTCTCCATCATCCTTTCCTCACTGGGGCACTGCTCTAAAAATGATTAATGATGATCATCACACTTCTATTTACTTGTAACTCAAAAGAAATAAAAATTACAACTCGATACCTATGACAAAGTATGACTCTATATGAATGCCTCTGGCATGTACCAGGATGTGCAATGATCTAGCATAACATGTATGAAAAATGATGAACGGTGGCTGAGGCACAAACACTATGTCAGCTATATGATCATGCAAAGCAATATGACAATAAATGCTCAAGTCATCAGACGGAAACGGTGGAAGTTGCATGGCAATATATCTCGGAATGGCCATGGAAAAGCCATAATAGGTAGGTATGGTGGCTATTTTGAGGAAGATATAATGAGGCTTATGTGTGATAGAGTGTATCATATCACGGGATTTGGATGCACCTACAAAGTTTGCACCATGTCCTGATGTGAGAAAGGGAATGCACGGTACCGTAGAGGCTAGCAAATTGCGGAAAGGTAAGAGTGCGTATAATCCATGGACTCACATTAGTCATAAAGAACTCATATACTTATTGCAAAAGTTTATTAGCCCTCGAAGCAAATTACTACTATGCATGCCCCTAGGGGGATAGATTGGTAGGAAAAGACCATTGCTCGTCCCTGACCGCCACTCATAAGGAAGACAATAAAAAATAAATCATGCTCCAACATCATAGCATAACGAGAGACTATAAGTGCATGCTTCGGGAATCACAAACCTTAACACCAATATTCCTACTAGAGCATAATTACTCATCAACATAAATGGCTCTCTGGTAAAAAATGGAAATTAATTTCGTGAGCGTAAAAGTTTCTGTTTTTTCAGCAAGATCAAACAACTATCACCCAAGAAGATCCTAAAGGCTTTACTCGGCACAAACACTAATTAAAACATAAAAAACACAATCATAACAGTAGCATAATTGTGCTAACACACAAGAACAGGAAGAAAAAAGCAAAAATAAATTTTATTCATTGGGTTGCCTCCCAACAAGCGCTATGGTTTTACGCCCTAAGCTAGGCATAAAGCAAGGATCTAAGTTTTGTCATCTTTGGTTCAACATCCATAGGATGCCTTCATGATTGATTCATAGAGTGGCTTAATTCTAGTTCTAGGAAAGTGTTCCATACCCTTCCTCAAAGGAAATTGGAACTTAATATTGCCTTCTTTCATATCAATCACGACACCGTTAGTGCATAAAAATGGTCTACCAAGAATAATTGGACAAGACGGATTGCAATCAATATCAAGAACAATAAAATCTATGGGCACATAATTCCTATTTGCAAGAATAAGAACATCATTAATTCTTCCATAGTAGAATCCGCCAAGTGGAAATTTAAAGAGCATGATTCAAGATCGGTAAGACCAAGCACATCACATAAAGATTTCAGAATTGTAGAAACACTAGCACCGAAGTCACACAAAGTAAAACACTCATAATTTTTAATCTTGAGTTTGATAGTAGTTTCCCATTCATCATGCAATTTTCTAGGAATTGAAACTTCTAATTCCAATTTTTCTTCAAGAGTTTTCATCATAGCATCAACAATTTGTTTTGTAAAAGCTTTATTTCGTTCATACGCATGGGGTGAATTTATCATGGATTGCAACAAAGAAATACAATCAATCAAAGAGCAACTATCATAATTAAAGTCTTTATAATCCAAAAGAGTGGGCACATCACTAGTTAAAGTTTTGACCTCTTCAAACCCACTTTTATCAATTTTCTTAACAAAAATTTGACCCTCTGAAATATTGGTACGCCTTCTACCTAAAGTTGACTCTTCTCCAGTCCCTTTTTCATCAATATTAACTTTACTAAACAAGGAATCAATAGGAGAAATACCAATCATTTTAAGATCTTCATCACTTTTGTGAAATAAATCACTGGTAAATGCTTTTTCTAAGAATTCTCTTTTAGCTCTAAGCATAGCGGTTCTTTTCTTACATTCATCCATAGAAACATAAAGAGCTTTAATTGATTCATCAACCTTAGGCACAAAAAATTTCATCTTGAGATTTTCCACATCATGAGCAATTCTATCAACACTTCTGGACAAATCATCAATCTTACTCAACTTTTCTTCTATGGAAGTGTTGAAAACTTTTTGTGTATTGATAAATTCTTTAATATTATTCACAAGATCAGAGGTGTTCCTATTATTATGATAAGATTGATTTCCATAGGAATTACCATAATTATTAGAGGAATTGCTAGGAAAAAGGCCTAGGATTAAAATTACCTCTATAAGCATTGTTGTTGAAATTATTTTGAGAAATAAAATTCACATCTATGGTATCACTATTTTGCTCAATCAAATTAGACAAAGGCATATCATTAAGATCAATAGGAGCACTTCTACTAGCAACCAATTACACAAGAGCATCAACTTTTTCACTCAAAGAAGAAATTTCTTCAACCGAATTAACTTTTTTACTAGCAGGAGCCCTTTCGGTATGGCATTGCGAATAATTTGCCACGATATTGTCAAGAAATTTGGTAGCTTCACCTAAGTAATTTCCATAAAAGTACCACCCACGGCGGAATGTAAAAGATTATGAGAAACGAAATTCAACCTCGCATAAATTTTTTGTATGATCATCCAAAGATTTAACCCATGAGTTGGGCAATTCCTTAGCATCATTTTCATCCTTTCCAAAGATTGTGCAACATGCTCATGTTAAAGTTGCTTGAAATTTATGATCTGGGTTCTAAGGGAAACAATTTTTGCGAGAGGAAAATACTTAGTGATAAAAGCATCTTTGCACTTATTCCAAGAATCGATACTATTGTGAGGCAAAGAAGAGAACCAATTTTTTGCAGAATCACGCAAAGAAAATGGAAATAATTTCATCTCGATCACATCATTGTCCACATCTTTTTACTTTTGCATATCGCATAATTCCACGAAGGTATTAAGATGGGACGCGACATCCTCATTAGGAGTACCGGAAAATTGGTCTTTCATAACAAGATTCAGCAACAGTATTAATATCACAAGTCTCTGCACTAGTGGCGGGAGGAGCAAGCGGAGTGCCAATAAAATCATTGTTGTTGGTATTTGAGAAATCACATAACTTGGTGTTCTCTTGAGTCATGATGAACACACAACAAGATTGCTCTCAAAAACAGATCCGACAAGAAAACAGTGAATGGAAAAGAGAGGCAAATAAAATGAATTTTTTTTGTGAAGTGAGGTAGAGGAAAACGAGAGGCAAATGGAAAATAATGTAAATTGCGAGGAGATGATATTTTTGAATAGGAACCTGGTTATGAAGAAGATTCTCCCAGGCAACGGTGCCCGAAAAATCCTTTTGATCGCTCTCTGACTATAGCCAGAAAAGCTCTTGTCTGCTAGGACTACGTCGGTATTTCCCCAAAGAGGAATGGATGATGCAGCACAGCGATGGTAGGTATTTCCCTCAGTGAAGAAACCAAGGTTATCGAACCAGTAGGAGAACCAAGCAACACAACGTGAACAACACCTACACACAAATAACAACACCTCGCAACCCGACATGTTAAAGGGGTTGTCAATCCCTTTCGGGTAATGATGCCAGAAAATTGTAGTTGATTGAAATAATAGATCGCAAATAAAATAAAGTGCAGCAAAGTATTTTTTATTTTTGGTTTAATAGATCTAAATAAAAATGCAAAGGAAAAGTAGATCTCAAGCAAATATATGAGGAGGAAGACCCGAGGGCCATAGGTTTCACTTGTGGCTTCTCTCGAGAATAGATAGCAAACAATGGGTAAACAAATTACAGTTGGGCAATTGATAGAATCTCAAATAATTATGACGATATCCAGGCAATGATCATTACATAGGCATCACGTCCAAGATTAGTAGACCAAGTCCTGCCTGCATCTACTACTATTACTCCACACATCGACCGCTATCCAGCATGCATCTAGTGTATTAAGTTCATGAAAAAACGGAGTAATGCAAGAAGAACGATGACATGATGTAGACAAGATTCGTTTATCTATTGCGTAGATATAGATCCCATCTTTTTATCCTTAGTAGCGATGATACATGCGTGTCTATTCCCTTTCTGTCACTAGGATGGAGCACCGTAAGATCGAACCCACTACCGGGCACCTCTTCCCATTGCAAGATAAATAGATCAAGTTGTCCAAACAAAACCCACATACCGGAGAAGAAATATGAGGCTATACAAGATCATGCATATAAGAGATCAATGAAACTCAAATAACTTTCATGGATATAAAAAGATATGATTGATCATAAACTCAAAGTTCATCAGATCCCAACAAACACACCGCAAAAGAGTTACATCATATGGATCTCCAAGAGACCATTGTATTGAGAATCAAGAGAGAGAGATGAAGCCATCGAGCTACTAACTACAGACCCGAAGGTCTACAAAGAACTACTCACACATCATCGGAGAGGCACCAATGGAGGTGGTGAATGTCGGTGTCAAAACTGGCGGATCTCGGGTAGGGGGTCCCGAACTGTGCGTCCAATGTCAATGGTAATAGGAGACAGGGGACACGATGTTTACCCAGGTTCGGGCCCTCTCTATGGAGGTAATACCCTACATCCTGCTTGATTGATATTGATGAGTATGAGTATTACAAGAGTTGATCTACCACGAGATCGTAATGGATAAACCCTAGAGGTCTAGCTTGTATGATTGTCATCATGCTCTATCGACTAGCCTGGCCCTAACTTATATAATGCACTAGAGGCCTAGGATAACAAGAGTCCTAGCCGACTACGTTGGTGGAGAGGAGTCCTTGTCTTGATCACCAAGTCTTGTGGAATACTCCTTGTATGCGGCATGGGCTGCCCGAAGTGGCCCATGAGTGAACCGCCATGGGGGTCCTCAGCCCGATCCACCTGGTTGGGAGACGATGTGGTGAGTGCCCCCTAGTCCAGCACACCGTCAGTAGGCCCCTGAACCTGTCTTCAACTTGGGGATGCTCCTCGATCCTTCCGAACTGTTTTTCATCTTCGGTCGTCGGTTTTGAAAACTGGTTCAACAAATCTTCTCGTCTTTGATCTTGAGGATCGCTGAAGTGAATCCGAAGGGTTTACACATCGGGTATCCGAGGAGCCCCTTTAAGTTCTCAGCCTTTATCAATGCCTTAGGATTATTTTTTACCCCACACCTCGGGTTTGAAGTTGTTCCTGTGCGACGGTGTCCTCTTGCATCCGAGCTCCAACGTGGGACTGCATTCGAGATATCTTTTGCAGCCAAGCACCAATGTCGGACTATATCCGAGGTGTCATAGATCACCTTGGCTTGAAAAAGTTTGAAGGAGGTTATCCAAGTTTAACGCTGAAAAGTTCTCTATGGAACGAGCCATTCGATTTCGGGCTTTATGCCGGACCACTTCCGAGCTCCAACGATGGTCAGGGTCCAAGGTGTCGTAAACTACCTCAGTCTTTTAAAAGATTGAACGAATTCAGCCGAGCTTAATGCCAGAAATGCCCTCTATGGAGCCAGCCACTGCACCCGAGTTTTATGCTAGATTGCTTCCGAGGTGGTGCACCACCCCGACCGCGGGCTGATTTTTGTGAATATTTTTTATTGGTGCAATTTACTCTCTGCCGAGATATATAGCTAGTATATGTATATCCAGTAGGCCTCAAGGTGTGTGTCGGTCTAAACCCGAGGTGCACCTGAACGAAAACATAAAACTACTGATCCTGGTAGCCCCTGAGACTCAGGTCGATTTTCGAAATCGTCCTGAGGATCAACTCCTAGCTCGGCAACATACGTAGGAATGGAAACGCAGTGTAATATATTAGAGATAATAGTGATCGGCGAACAGGCCCTTGAGAGAGGGTTTTGAGAAGTTGCCGCAATATATGAGCTTGACGCTAGATAGGTCCAGATGGTACCTATTGTTGTCCGAAGACGCGTTTGCCCATAGTTCGGTCAAGCCGAACACTAAGCACTTTGAATTTTCTGCACTGAATAGGCAACGCAGTAGCCCCCGAGACACTAGTCGGGTGGCAACACCAGATCAGGGGATCGATATGCCCCTTTAATATTTATAAATAATGAGCGCGAAGCCCAGTAGCCCCCGAGCCTTAATGTGGGCACGGGTGGCCGAATTAAGGACCGATATCCGTGTGAATTTTATTTGTTGTGTTTAACACAAACTTCTCAAAAAGAGAATAAAGATCTCTTAAAGGAGCTAGAGCCAGCGAAAGCTTTGCTCACCAAGGTTGGCCCCGAGGGGCGTAATAGATAGGAAATCGATGCCACTTGGGATTTAGGAGAGCTTTATGTAAGTTGCTCGCTTGGTATTTAAAAGATGAGCTGCAATAAATCGACTTTACTCACATTTTGATCCTATGTATCCAAGTATTTTACATCATTAATGCTCGGATCTGCATTGTACAAAACTTTGTTGACCGACCATCGGCTTCCACCTCCTTGGCCAGCAGTCAAGGAGCGTTTGTCCTTCTTTATAAAGCCTTCATGAGAGCAAAGATTTACGACAAACAAGGCAATTCGGTCATGCGGTTTGATAAACAAAGGTATGCTGAGAGATATGTTATATTAAGAAACATCTTCCAAGGAAAATAGTCCCGCTATCGGTTCCTTTTTTTTGGGTCATCGTGCTTATCGTGATCATGAAACCTCACCTCCGATCAATGTGGGAGGGAAATATTGAGGATTTAGTTCAGGGAAAGTTCCCGAACTCTATGGTATTAATGAACCAAAAATTTCACTTCCGTCGTTGCTGACCAATGTGATCCTTTAAGATCGCTAGCTTTCGGCTTCACCCAGTCTGAGGTACTAACTTGGATGACCCGGTAGTAACAATCACAGAGGTGCTCCCTTTACCTCCTAACTGAACAATCAGGAACGTAGGGGTAAGCATAGGAGCCAGCAACCCATCTTGGAAAAAATCTTAAGTCAAATTGATGCATATTTATGGCTTTATAACGATGATTACGTAAGGCAACCCTTGTATGTTAAATACAAATGACGATGATATGTTTATTTTGACTCTGTTGTGACCGTTTATCAATTGAAAGTGGCCCATCGTCGGCTTCTACCCCTTTGTAGATACTACACAGGGTGTCTCCGCAATAACAAGACAACCCTTAGCCGACGTCTCGGTGCCCGAAGGCAGTTGTGTTAGCGGAAACGAGGCAATCAGATATGCAGGCTTTATAACTTTCACTTAGTCATATGAGCTTTAAACTGGGGAAGCTGGATACGAGCCCCAGGTTAGTGTTCGGCGACTGCCGAGGTCAAGCCGTAAACACTTCGGCCAATGTTATGAACGACCCATCATTTAACATAGTCATCGGATCGCTGACCAGTTTACGCTTATTGTGACAGTCAATTTTCAGCTTTCTCCACTGAGGTGCTTAACCATGCAAGCTGGAAGCACAATCGCAGGGGGTTCTCCCTTTGCACACCTAGCCGAACAAAGCGGAACGTAGGAGGCAAGCACGTGAGCCGGGCAACCCAACTATTTGACCGAAGACACAATTTGAAACCGATGCATATATAGCAATATCCGAGAATGTTTTTGCCGAATCTCTAAAGGTGTCCGGCATTGCACTGCGATACTTATGCTGGAAACACACAAATAGTTTAAAAGTGCCATAAGCTTGGAAAACCAAAAAACGTCAGTAAAAACTTGATGTCCGAACAAGATCAAGTGTTCGGTGCCAATCCGAAAATTGGAAAAAATTGTGCTTCTGTCGTGCTTTAACGTGCCACATCCGATCTCGAGACTTGATGTGGGTCCGCCTACGGCTAGAAGCTCCTTATCTTAAAGGCGGAGTACTTCTCCGAGGTCAGTTTAGAAAAAGACTTTGCAACGACCAAGAAGAAAACACATTTACTATAAAATAACTCATATAAATTTTAAGAGCCCCCAAGTGACTTTGGTAAGAGAATTTATGTATAATGATTGTATGTACCGAAGTACTTATATCATCTCTATGTTCAACCGAACTTTAAACGCGTCTTAACCGACCGTCGGCTTCTCCCTCTTTGGCCAAGGGCCGAAAAGTGCTATGTACTCCACCCATCGAGAATATCGACGATGTTTCTGATAACCAGGCAATTAGGCCATAAGGCTGTAACAGACAAAGCGCGCTCAGGGAACTTATGCTATATTACTGATGAAGTGTAAGAGGCATCTTCGAAGAAAATAGTACCCCCACCGACACCTTTATTCGGTTTCTCATTGTTACTGTGAGACTTGTGCAACATATTTTTTGTACTCATGAATTCCTTTGTGTGCCGGCCATGATTGAAAATAATAAGAGCGCTAGCTTTTGGCTTGACCCAGTCTGAGGTACTAACTTGGATGACCCGGTAGTAACAATCACAGAGGTGATCCCTTTACTGCCTAGCCGAACAATCGGGAACGTAGGGGTAAGCACATGAGCCAGGCAACCCAGGTTGCAAAACACTTAAGTCAACATGGTGCATATTGTGGCATAATACACGGACAAGGAACGAAGTCATACAAGTATAATCATATGCAAGAGGAAAGGCTTCATAAAGGAAGCCCCTAAATAAATGGGGTATTTGAATTTGTGTGTCACAAACAAAGTTTTGACAAGGAATTTTGTCACAAAGAACTTTTTGCCAAAAAGTATAATGCTTGGTCGAACTGAACAAAATTTAAAACTGAAAGTTTTTGAGCATGAAAGCGACTTAGCTGGTTAATGTGCTCGGTGTTGATGACGCGATTCGGGCCTGTGGTGGGACGAAGACGCCCATTGATCTGTGACAGATCCGACAAGGTTCGCAGTCCTCGGCATGGCCGAGGTCCCAGCCTCCAAGCCCGAGGTGTCTGAGCAAGGAGTTCGGCACTTTGAGGTAGTGACACGGTTCAGCCAATGCAGGCCGGCAGAGTGAAGCCGAAGTCCCTGGCGTGGGTTAATAAAGTGATGACGAAGCCCCCGGTCCAGCCGAGGTGACAGCCCTGCCCAATCCGGATCATTTTCCTGTGCATAGAAGATAGTGCAAGCCGGAGATAACAGTAATAAAAAAGGTTGCATGATTAATAATTCATGCAAAGTGATTAATAAAAGAAATATGGCCCGTGCGCCAAACACCCGATGAGGTAGGACCCTCTTGATGATGCCGAAGTCCCCGAGGCAACTAAACATGTCGGTATGGCAATTCAACCAACAAGATGATCATGTGGGTCGATTTATGCCAATTAGGACGATGACGTTGGCTTGCCGAAGACGCCGTCGAAGTCGATCACCTACACACATAAAATAGTGCAGTCAAAAATGAATAATATAAATATATATAAAATCCTTGCATAATTGATTTTTGCAAAAATAATTTATTTAAAGATATGTGGCCTGGCGCCGAAGTCATTGTCGATGCAGGGCGTCGGCATGATGCGGTAAAGGCGTGGCAAAGCCAAATTCACAGGTCGGTCCGAGCTCCGGATGCGGCGTTCGCCGAACTATGTACGGAAACTGACCAAACCACCACACGACCGTTGTTAATGTGGCCACCATTATATAGACCTGTGTGCAGATGATGGAACAAAGCAGAGTAATAATTCCTTGGAAAAGATAAACCCAGACAAACAAAAATTGCTAGGATTAATAGCACCTGGTTTATTTGTTGTAGCAATCCGAAGAAATGTTACTCCCAAAATTGGGACTCGATCCACACACCCATTGCCTGATGGGTGATGAAGCGATGGCATGGCGATGCTGGCAAAGATTGTCTCGCCGAGGCAAAGCCCCCGGTCCTGCTAACATAATGAAGGTCGTCGGCTGGTGACGCCGAAGTCTCCGGAGTAGGTTGGCGAAGAAATAGCGGAGCCCCCGGTCCAGTCGAGGTGTCGAAGTAGGTCGGCGTGATGGACATCGGCTTGAAGAAGCAACTGTGCGACCATGCTGATGCAGGTTGTAGCTCGTGACATGGTCAACGTCAGCTTGATGAAGTGACCGTGCGGCGATGCTGATGTGCCCGCTCCGTGTAGTCTGTGGGGCGGCGATGTTGGTGATGATTTGTCCTTTGCGATGCTGAACTCTTGTTCGGCTCGCGGAGATGATCCGAAGACATTGAGCTTGGCTCAACAAAGCGACAACGTGTCTAGCGCAGGTCGGCAGCCGTAGAGCAACATTGTCGTGCTGGTTTGACACCGATGCGATGGTGAAGATCATATTGGAAAAGACTTTAAATTTAGCGGGATGTGTTTGGGAACAAAACAAAATACCCCATACAAAACTTCCTTCAAAAAGGATGTCTGAAATCCCGTTTATAAAAAAGATGAACTCGGGTCGGATTCGTTCTCGCGCAGAAAACATATCTAAAAAGTGATGCACTAATCGGAAGGTTCCTGGAGTTTGGACGGTCGGGTCGAGCTGAAATTTTGAGGGGTGTTGGGAATTCAGAAGTAGTTGAACGGTTGGATCTTCCAAAGGACCTCCGAGCTAGCCTCTGGTGATCACGCCCTAAACTCATCCAGATTCCCGTCCAGATTTGACAGGGCTCCGGTATATCGTAGATTGCCAGAGATTCCTCCATCGGAACTCGACGAAATTTTCCAGGGTTGTTGTGGACTCAATTCCGCGCAATTCCATCAAAGCAATCATTAAAACAACACGCGAGGAGGCGGTGGCGACGAATACAAGTTCGCTATCCAGAAAAACAGCACGGTCGCCCAAGGGCAATGTTGACGTTGAGCCCCCGAGCTTCATGGATTATTCCTCCATGATCTTGATAGAGATCAGAGTTGATGTTGATGAAGGCCCTCATCCAAACATGACGATCGGAGGTAGGGTGCAGTCCTCGGTCAAACCAAGGTGACCAGTCGAGCTAGTGACGAAGATGCCGACGTCGCAGTTGATCTGCAGTTGAGCCATTGATCCTTTGCCGATCACACAACGGAACTCTCAATGAAAGCACCAATGTCGGTGTCAAAACCGGCGGATCTCGGATAAGGGTCCCAAACTGTGCGTCCAAGGTCGATGGTAATAGGAGATAGGGGACACGATGTTTACCTAGGTTCGGGCCCTCTCTATGGAGGTAATACCCTACGTCCTGCTTGATTGATATTGATGAATATGAGTATTACAAGAGTTGATCTACCACGAGATCATAATGGCTAAACCCTAGAGGTCTAGCTTGTATGATTGTCATCATGCTCTATCGAGTAGCCTGGCCTTGGCTTATATAATGCACTAGAGGTCTTGGATAACAAGAGTCTTAGCCGAATACGTTGGTGGAGAGGAGTCCTTGTCTTGATCACCAAGTCTTGTCAAATACTCCTTGTATGGGGCATGGGCTGCCCGAAGTGGCCCATGAGTGAACCGCCATGGGGGTCCTCGGCCCGATCCACCTGGTCGGGAGACAATGTGGTGAGTACCCCCTAGTCAAGGACACCGTCAGTGAACCCCATCCGAGATGGTGTCTAGATTGGATCTGGTGGTTCTAGACTCCGTGGCTGGATGAATATTTTGTCAACTCCCTTAGGGTTTTGGGAATATTTGGGTATTTATAGAGCAAAGAGGCGGTTTGGGGGCACCTGAGGTGGGCACAACCCACCAGGGCGCGCCCGGGCCTCCTGGTGCCCCCTGGTGGGTTGTCCCCTTGAGGGAGTCCTGGATTAGGGGGTGTCCGGATGGCCGGACTATACCTTCAGCCGGACTCCTGGATTATGAAGATACAAGATTGAAGACTTCGTCCCGTGTCCGGAAGGGACTTTCCTTGGCGTGGAAGGCAAGCTTGGCGATACGGATATGCAGATCTCCTACCATTGTAACCGACTTTGTGTAACCCTAACCCTCTCCGGTGTCTATATAAACCGGAGGGTTTTAGTCCGTAGGACAAGATACAGAACAACAATCATACCATAGGCTAGCTTCTAGGGTTTAGCCTCTCTGATCTCGTGGTAGATCTACTCTTGTACTACCCATATCATCAATATTAATCAAGCAGGACATAAGGTTTTACCTCCATCGAGAGGGCCCGAACCTGGGTAAAACTACGTGTCCCTTGCCTCCTGTTACCATCCGGCCTAGACGCACAGTTCGGGACCCCCTACCCGAGATCAGCCGGTTTTGACACCGACATTAGTGCTTTCATTGAGAGTCCCTCTGTGTCGTCGGTGTCAGGCTAGATGGCTCCTACGATCATCAATAGCGATGCAATCCAGGGTGAGACCTTCCTCCCCGGACAGATCTTCGTCTTCGGCGGCTCCGATCTGCGGGGAAATTCACTTGGCCATCTGGAGCAGATCGAAAGCTACGCCCCTGGCCGTCAGGTCAGATTTGGAAGTTTAAACTACACGGCTGACATCCGCGGGGACTTGATCTTCGACAGATTCGAGCCACTGCCGAGCGCGCCGCACTATCATGACGAGCATGATCTAGCTCTGCCGCCGAACAGTGCCCTGGAGGCCGCACCCACATCGGGTTCGACCTTTAATTCGGAGCCAACTGCTCCAATCAAGGATGGGCGGTTGGATGCCGCCTCGGGGACTGCGATCCCAACGACGACCAAGCCGAACACCAGCCCCGCACTCCGCGAGACTCGTGACTCCAAGAAGCTGGACTCCTCTCCGGACTCCTCTCCGGACTCCGAACCCTCCGCGCCCCTGCCGATCGAATCTGATTGGGCGCCGATCATGGAGTTTACTACCGCGGACATCTTTCAGCACTCGCCTTTCGGCGATATTCTGAAGACATTGAAGTCTCTCTCTTTATCAGGAGAGCCCTAGCAGGACTACGGTCAGCAAGGTTGGGGTACGGACGATGAAGAAATTCAAAGCCCACCCACCACCCACTTTGTAGCCACTATCGACGATTTAACCGACATGCTCGACTTCGACTCCGAAGACATCGACGGTATGGACGCCGATGAAGGAGACAATGAAGAACCAGCGCCTATTAGGCCCTGGAAAGCCACCTCGTCATATGACATATACATGGTGGACACCCCAAAAGAAGGAGATGACGATGGAACAGCGGAGGATGACCCTCCAAGAAACAGCCTAAGCGTCGGCGTCAGCGGTGCCGATCAAAATCCCGCCAAAACAAAAACGGTGATTCCAGCACGGGAGATAATAATACTCTGGAGAGTGCCGAAGAAAACCCCCTCCAGCAAGATTTAGCATAGGAGGATGGAGAAACCAGCCCTCATGAGAGAACGGCAGACAGAGAGGTTGAGGACGATAATTATATGTCTCCCTCCGAAGACGAGGCAAGCCTCGACGACGACGAATTTGTCATGCCAGAGGATCCCGTCGAGCAAGAGTGTTTCCAACGCAGGCTTATGGCCACGGGACGAAGCCTCAAGAAAAAACAGCAACAGCTTAGAGCTGATCAAGATTTGCTAGTCGACAGATGGACTGAAGTCCTTGCGGCCGAAGAGCATAAACTCGAACGCCCCTCCAAGAGCTACCCAAAGCGCAGGTTGCTACCCCGACTAGAGGAGGAAGCACTTAAACCTGCATCACCTGCACTCGGTACGGCCGATCGGCCACCTTGTGGCCGCGATAGAGAGGCCTCTCGGCCCTCCACTCAAGCCGCACCCCGTACCAAGGCACGGGAAAATGCGCCGGACCTGTGAGATATGTTGGAGGACAAGGCAAGGCAAACAAGATCGATCTACGGATCGCGTGGGTGCCCCACGACTCGAGACGGTAACCGTCACGCCGGCCACAAATTCGGCAGGGCCGAACACAGTAGACAAAGCTCATTGGAGCTACGTCGTGATATAGCCCAGTACAGAGGCGCCGCACACCCACTATGCTTCATAGATGAAATAATGGATCATCAAATCCCCGAGGGTTTCAAACCCGTAAACATCGAATCATATGATGGCACAACAGATCCTGTGGTATGGATCGAGGATTGTCTCCTTCATATCCACATGGCCCGCGGCGATGATTTGCACGCCATCAAATACCTCCCACTCAAGCTTAAAGGACCAGCTCTGATGGGGAACGTAGTAATTTCAAAAATAATCCTACGCACACGCAAGATCATGGTGATGCATAGCAATAAGAGGGGAGAGTATGATCTACGTACCCTCGTAGACCGATAGAGGAAGCGTTATGACAACGCGGTTGATGTAGTCGTACGTCTTCACGGCCCGACCGATCAAGCACCGAAACTACGGCACCTCCGAGTTTTAGCACACGTTCAGCTCGATGACGATCCCCGGACTCCGATCCAGCAAAGTGTCGGGGAAGAGTTCCGTCAGCACAATGGCGTGGTGACGATCTTGATGTTCTACCGTCACAGGGCTTCGCCTAAGCACCGCTACAATATTATCGAGGAGTATGGTGGAAGGGGGCACCGCACACGGCTAAGAAAACGATCACGTGGATCAACTTATGTGTGTAGGGGTGCCCCCTGCCCCCGTATATAAAGGAGCAAGGGGAGGAGGCCGGCCGGCCCTAGGGTGCGCCAAGGAGTAGGACTCCCCTCTTTCCTACTCCTACTAGGAGGGGGAAATGAAGGGGGAGAGGGAGAAGGAAAGGGGGCGCCGCCCCCCTCTCCTAGTCCAATTCGGACCAGAGGGGGAGGGGGCGCACGTCCCACCCTGGCCGCCCCTCTCTCTCTCCACTAGGGCCCATAAGGCCCATTACTTCTCCCGGCCGGGGGGAGGGGGGGTTCCGGTAACCCTCCGGCACTCCGGTTTTCTCCGAAATCATCCGGAACACTTCCGATGCCCGAATATAGCCGTCCAATATATCAATCTTTATGTCTCGACCATTTCGATACTCCTCGTCATGTCTGTGATCACATCCGAGACTCCGAACTAACTTCGGTACATCAAAACTCATAAACTCATAATATAATTGTCATCGAAACCTTAAGCGTGCGGACCCTACGGGTTCGAGAACAATGTAGACATGACCGAGACATGTCTCCGGTCAATAACCAATAGCGGAACCTGGATGCTCATATTGGCTCCCACATATTCTACGAAGATCTTTATCGGTCAGACCGCATAACAACATAGGTTGTTCCCTTTGTCATCGGTATGTTACTTGCCCGAGATTCGATCGTCAGTATCTCAATACCTAGTTCAATCTCGTTACCGGCAAGTCTCTTTACTCGTTTCGTAATACATCATCTCGCAACTAACTCATTAGTTACAATGCTTGCAAGGCTTATGTGATAGTGCATTACGGAGAGGGCCCAGAGATACCTCTCCGACAATTGGAGTGACAAATCCTAATCTCGAAATACGCCAACCCAACATTTACCTTTGGAGACACCTGTAGAGCTCATTTATAATCACCCAGTTACATTGTGACGTTTGGTAGCACACAAAGTGTTCCTTCGGCAAATGGGAGTTGCAAAATCTCATAGTCATAGGAACATGTATAAGTCATGAAGAAAGAAATAGCAACATACTAAACGATCGGGTGCTAAGCTAATGGAATGGGTCATGTCAATCACATCATTCTCCTAATAATGTGATCCCGTTAATCAAATGACAACACATGTCTATGGTTAGGAAACATAACCATTTTTGATTAACGAGCTAGTCAAGTGGAGGCATACTAGTGACGTTTAGTTTGTCTATGTATTCACACATGTATTATGTTTCCGGATAATACAATTCTAGCATGAATAATAAACATTTATCATGATATAAGGAAATAAAATGATAACATTATTATTGCCTCTAGGGCATATTTCCTTCAGTCTCCCACTTGCACTAGAGTCAATAATCTAGATTACACAGTAATGATTCTAACACCCATGGAACTTTGGTGCTGATCATGTTTTGCTCGTGGAAGAGGCTTAGTCAACGGGTCTGCAACATTCAGATCCGTATGTATCTTGCAAATCTCTATGTCTCCCACCTGGACTAGATCCCGGATGGAATTGAAGTGTCTCTTGATGTGCTTGGTTCTCTTGTGAAATCTGGATTCCTTTGCCAAGGCAATTGCACCAGTATTGTCACAAAAGATTTTCATTGGACCCGATGAACTAGGTATGACACCTAGATCGGATATGAACACCTTCATCCAGACTCCTTCGTTTGCTGCTTCCGAAGCAGCTATGTACTCTGCTTCACATGTAGATCCCGCCCGAATGCTCTGTTTAGAACTGCACCAACTGACAGCTCCACCATTTAATGTAAACACGTATCCGGTTTGCGATTTAGAATCGTCCGGATCAGTGTCAAAGCTTGCATCAACGTAACCATTTACTATGAGCTCTTTGTCACCTCCATATATGAGAAACATATCCTTAGTCCTTTTCAGGTATTTCAGGATGTTCTTGACCGTTGTCCAGTGATCCACTCCTAGATTACTTTGGTACCTCCCTGCTAGACTTATAGCAAGACACACATCAGGTCTGGTACACAACATTGCATACATGATAGAGCCTATGGCTGAAGCATAGGGAACATCTTTCATTTTCTCTCTATCTTCTGCATTGGTCGGGCATTGAGTCTTACTCAATTTCACACCTTGTAACACAGGCAAGAATCCTTTCTTTGCTTGATCCATTTTGAACTTCTTCAAAATTTTGTCAAGGTATGTGCTTTGCGAAAGTCCAATTAAGCATCTTGATCTATCTCTATAGATCTTAATGCCCAATATGTAAGCAGCTTCACCGAGGTCTTTCATTGAAAAACTCTTATTCAAGTATCCCTTTATGCTATCCAGAAATTATATATCATTTCCGATTAGTAATATGTCATCTACATATAATATCAGAAATGCTACAGAGCTCCCACTCACTTTCTTGTAAATACAGGCTTCTCCAAAAGTCTGTACAAAACCAAATGCTTTGATCACACTATCAAAGCGTTTATTCCAACTCCGAGAGGCTTGCACCAGTCCATAAATGGATCGCTGGAGCTTGCACACTTTGTTAGTTCCCTTTGGATCGACAAAACCTTCCGCCTGCATCAGATACAACTCTTCTTCCAGAAATCCATTCAAGAATGCAGTTTTGACATCCATCAGCCATATTTCATAATCATAAAATGTGGCAATTGCTAACATGATTCGGACAGACTTAAGCATCGCTATGGGTGAGAAGGTCTCATCGTAGTCAACCCCTTGAACTTGTCGAAAGCCTTTTGCGACAAGTCGAGCTTTGTAGACAGTAACATTACCGTCAGTGTCAGTCTTCTTCTTGAAGATCCATTAATTCTCAATTGCTTGCCGATCTTTGGGAAAGTCAACCAAAGTCCACACTTTGTTCTCATACATGGATCCCATCTCAGATTTCATGGCTTCAAGCCATTTTGCGGAATCTGGGCTCACCATCACTTCTCCATAGTTCGTAGGTTCATCATGATCTAGTAGCATGACTTCCAGAACTGGATTACTGTACCACTCTGGTGCGGATCTTACTCTGGTTGATCTACGAGGTTCAGTAGTATCTTGTTCTGAAGTTTCATGATCATCATCATTAGCTTCCTCACTAATTGGTGTAGGTGTCACAGAAACCGGTTTATGTGATGTACTACTTTCCAATAAGGGAGCAGGTACAGTTACCTCATCAAGTTCTACTTTGCTCCCACTCACTTCTTTCGAGAGAAACTCCTTCTCTAGAAAGTTTCCGAATTTAGCAACAAAAGTCTTGCCTTCGGATCTGTGATAGAAGGTGTATCCAATAGTTTCCTTTGGATATCCTATGAAGACACATTTCTCCGATTTGGGTTCGAGCTTATCAGGTTGAAGCTTTTTCACATAAGCATCATAGCCCCAAACTTTCAGAAATGACAACTTTGGTTTCTTGCCAAACCAAAGTTCATAAGGCGTCGTCTCAACAGATTTTGATGGTGCCCTATTTAACATGAATGAGGCTGTCTCTACAGCATAACCCCAAAATGATAGCGGTAAATCAGTAAGAGGCATCATAGATTGCACCATATCAAGTAAAGTACGATTATGACATTCGGACACACCATTACGCTGTGGTGTTCCGGGTGGCATGAGTTGCGAAACCATTCCTCATTGTTTCAAATGTACACCAAACTCGTAACTCAAATATTCTCCTCCACGATCAGATCGTAGGAATTTTATTTTCTTGTTACGATGATTTTCAACTTCACTCTGAAATTCTTTGAACTTTTCAAATGTTTCAGACTTATGTTTCATTAAGTAGATATACCCATATCTGCTTAAGTCATCTGTGAAAGTGAGAAAATAACGATATCCGCCACGAGCCTCAACATTCATCGGACCACATACATCTGTATGTATGATTTCCAACAAATCTGTTGCTCTCTCCATAGTTCCGGAGAATGGTGTTTTTGTCATCTTACCCATAAGGCACGGTTCGCAAGTACCAAGTGATTCATAATCAAGTGGTTCCAAAAGTCCATCAGTATGGAGTTTCTTCGTGCGCTTTATACTGATATGACCTAAACGGCAGTGCCACAAGTAAGTTGCACTATCATTATCAACTCTGCATCTTTTGGCTTCAACATTATGAATATGTGTGTCACTACTATCGAGATTTAATAAGAATAGCCCATTCTTCATGGGTGCATGACCATAAAAGATATTACTCATATAAATAGAACAACCATTATTCTCTGATTTAAATGAATAACCGTCTCGCATCAAAAAAGATCCAGATATAATGTTCATGCTCAACGCTGGCACCAAATAACAATTATTTAGGTCTAATACTAATCCCGAAGGTAGATGTAGAGGTAGCGTGCCGACCGCGATCACATCGACTTTGGAACCATTTCCCCCGCGCATCGTCACCTCGTCCTTAGCCAATCTTCGCTTAATCCGTAGTCCCTCTTTCGAGTTGCAAATGTTAGCAACAGAACCAGTATCAAATACCCAGGTGCTACTGCGAGCATTAGTAAGGTACACATCAATAACATGTATATCGCATATACCTTTGTTCACCTTGCCATCCTTCTTATCCGCCAAATACTTGGGGCAGTTCCGCTTCCAGTGACCAGTCTGCTTGCAGTAGAAGCACTCAGTTTCAGGCTTAGGTCCAGATTTGGGTTTCTTCTCTTGAGCAACAACTTGCTTGCTATTCTTTTTGAAGTTCCCCTTCTTCTTCCCTTTGCCCTTTTTCTTGAAACTAGTGGTCTTGTTGACCATCAACACTTGATGCTCCTTCTTGATTTCTACCTCCGCAGCTTTCAGCATTGCGAAGAGCTCGGGAATAGTCTTATTCATCCCTTGCATATTATAGTTCATCGCGAAGCTCTTGTAGCTAGGTGGCAGTGATTGGAGAATTCTGTCAATGACGCAATCATCTGGAAGATTAACTCCCAATTGAATCAAGTGATTATTATACCCAGACATTTTGAGTATATGCTCACTGACAGAACTGTTCTCCTCCATCTTGCAGCTATAGAACCTATTGGAGACTTCATATCTCTCAATTCGGGCATTTGCTTGAAATATTAACTTCAACTCCTGGAACATCTCATATGCTCCATGACGTTCAAAACGTCGTTGAAGTCCCGATTCTAAGCCGTAAAGCATGGCACACTGAACTATCGAGTAGTCATCAGCTTTGCTCTGCCAGACGTTCATAACATCTGGTGTTGCTCCAGCAGCAGGCCTGGCACCCAGCAGTGCTTCCAGGACATAATTCTTCTATGCAGCAATGAGGATAATCCTCAAGTTACGGACCCAGTCCGTGTAATTGCTACCATCATCTTTCAACTTTTCTTTCTCAAGGAACGCATTAAAATTCAACGGAACAACAGCACGGGCCATCTATCTACAATCAAACATAAACAAGCAAGATACTATCAGGTACTAAGTTCATGATAAATTTAAGTTCAATTAATCATATTACTAAAGAACTCCCACTTAGATAGACATCCCTCTAATCCTCTAAGTGATTACGTGATCCAAATCAACTAAACCATGTCCGATCATCACGTGAGATGGAGTAGTTTCATTGGTGAACATCACTATGTTGATCATATCTACTATATGATTCAGGCTCGACCTTTCGGTCTCCGTGTTCCGAGGCCATATCTGTATATGCTTGGCTCGTCAAGTATAACTTGAGTATTCTGCGTGTGCAACTGTTTTGCACCCGTTGTATTTGAACGTAGAGCCTATGACACCCGATCATCATGTGGTGTCTCAGCATGAAGAACTTTCGCAACGGTGCATACTCAGGGAGAACACTTATTGATAATTAGTGAGAGATCATCTTAAAATGCTACCGTCAAACAAAGCAAGATAAGATGCATAAAAGATAAACATCACATGCAATCAATATAAGTGATATGATATGGCCATCATCATCTTGTGCTTGTGATCTCCATCTTCGAAGCACCGTCATGATCACCATTGTCACCGGCGCGGCACCTTGATCATCATCGTAGCGTCATTGTCGTCTAGCCAATCTTATGCTTCCACGACTATCGCTACCGCTTAGTGATAAAGTAAAGCATTACAGCGCAATTGCATTGCATACAATAAAGCGACAACCATATGGCTCCTGCCAGTTGCCGATAACTCGGTTACAAAACATGATCATCTCATACAATAAAATTTAGCATCATGTCTTGACCATATCACATCACAACATGCCCTGCAAAAACAAGTTAGACGTCTTCTACTTTGTTGTTGCAAGTTTTACGTGGCTTCTACGGGCTTAAGCAAGAACCAATCTTACTTACGCATCAAAACCACAACGATAGTTTGTCAAGTTGGTGCTGTTTTAACCTTCACAAGGATCGGGCGTAGCCACACTCGGTTCAACTAAAGTTGGAGAAACTAACACCTGCGAGCCACCTGTGTGCAAAGCACGTCGGTAGAACCAGTCTCGCGTAAGCGTACGCGTAATGTCGGTCCGGGCCGCTTCATCCAACAATACCGCCGAACCAAAGTATGACATGCTGGTAAGCAGTATGACTTATATCGCCCACAACTCACTTGTGTTCTACTCGTGCATATAACATCAACACATAAAACCTAGGATCGGATGCCACTGATGGGGAACGTAGTAATTTAAAAAATATTCCTACACACACGCAAGATCATGGTGATGCATAGCAACGAGAGGGGAGAGTATGATCTATGTACCCTCGTAGACCGACAGCGGAAGCGTTATGACAACGCGGTTGATGTAGTCGTACATCTTCATGGCCCGACCGATCAAGCACCGAAACTATGGCACCTTCGAGTTTTAGCACACGTTCAGCTCGATGACGATCCCCGGACTCCGATCCAGCAAAGTGTCGGGGAAGAGTTCCGTCAGCACGACGGCGTGGTGATGATCTTGATGTTCTACCGTCGCAGGGCTTCGCCTAAGCACCGCTACAATATTATCGAGGAGTATGGTGGAAGGGGGCACCGCACACGGCTAAGAAAACGATCATGTGGATCAACTTGTGTGTCTAGGGGTTCCCCCTGCCCCCATATATAAAGGAGGAAGGGGAGGAGGTCGGCCGGCCCTAGGGCGCGCCAAGGAGGAGGAGTCCTCCTCTTAGTAGGAGTAGGACTCCCCTCTTTCCTACTCCTACTAGGAGGGGGAAAGGAAGGGGGAGAGGGAGAAGGAAAGGGGGGCGCCGCCCCCCTCTCCTAGTCCAATTCGGACCAGAGGGGGAGGGGGCGCGCGGCCCACCCTGGCCGCCCCTCTCTCCCCACTAGGGCCCATAAGGCCCATTACTTCTCCCGGGGGGTTCCGGTAACCCTCCGGCACTTTGGTTTTCTTCGAAATCGTCCGGAACACTTCCGGTGTCCGAATATAGCCGTCCAATATATCAATCTTTATGTCTCGACCATTTCGAGACTCCTCGTCATGTCCGTGATCACATCCGAGACCCCGAACTAACTTCGGTACATCAAAACTCATAAACTCATAATATAACTATCATCGAAACCTTAAGCCTGCGGACCCTACGGGTTCGAGAACAATGTAGACATGACCGAGACATGTCTCCGGTCAATAACCAATAGCGGAACCTGGATGCTCATATTGGCTCCCACATATTCTACGAAGATCTTTATCGGTCAGACCGCAGAACAACATACGTTGTTCCCTTTGTCATCGATATGTTACTTGCCCGAGATTCGATCATCGGTATCTCAATACCTAGTTCAATCTCGTTACCAGCAAGTCTCTTTACTCGTTTCGTAATACATCATCTCGCAACTAACTCATTAGTTGCAATGCTTGCAAGGCTTATGTGATGTGCATTACCGAGAGGGCCCAGAGATACCTCTCCGACAATCGGAGTGACAAATCCTAATCTCGAAATACGCCAACCCAACATTTACCTTTGGAGACACTTGTAGAGCTCCTTTATAATCACCCAGTTACGTTGTGGCGTTTGGTATCACACAAAGTGTTCCTCCGGCAAACTGGAGTTGCATAATCTCATAGTCATAGCAACATGTATAAGTCATGAAGAAAGCAATAGCAACATACTAAGTGATCAGGTGCTAAGCTAATGGAATGGGTCATGTCAATCACATCATTCTCCTAATAATGTGATCCCGTTAATCAAATGACAACACATGTGTATGGTTAGGAAACATAACCATCTTTGATTAACGAGCTAGTCAAGTAGAGGCATACTAGTGACGTTTAGTTTGTCTATGTATTCACACAAGTATTATGTTTCCGGATAATACAATTCTAGCATGAATAATAAACATTTATCATGATATAAGGAAATAAAATAATAACATTATTATTGCCTCTAGGGCATATTTCCTTCAAGCTCAGCATTGGCTTAACAGCTTGCCAACAGGATCAATCAGTTGTTGGGAGGACGTGGAAGCTGCATTCCTCGACAATTTCCAGGGCACTTATGTAATTCAGCAGCCAGAGGAATCGGCCAGGCAATTCTTGACACGGTTCCTAACAAAGAAAAATCAAATAGTTGACTGTCCGGACGCTGAGGCCCTAGCAGCCTTCAAGCACAATATCCGTGACGAGTGGCTTGCCTGGCACCTTGGACAGGAAAAGCCAAAATCTATGGCAGCACTCACGACACTCATGACCCGCTTTTGCATGGGAGAAGACAGCTGGCTTGCTCGTAGCAACAACATGACCAAGAACCCTGGCAATTTGGATACTAGGGACAGTAGTGGCAGGTCGCGTCGCAACAAGCAGAAGCGCCGCATTAACAGCGACAACGCTGAGGATACGACAGTTAATGCCGGATTCAGAAGCTATAAATCCGGTCAGCGGAAAAAGCCATTCAAAAGAAATCCTAGGGGCTCGTCCAGTTTGGACCGAATACTCGACCGCTTGTGCCAGATACATGGCACCCCCGAAAAGCCGGCTAATCACACCAACAGGGATTGTTGGGTGTTCAAGCAGGCAGGCAAGTTAAATGCCGAAAATACAGACAAGGGGCTGCATAGCGATGACGACGAAGAGCCCCGGCCGCCAAACAACAGTGGACAGAAGGGTTTTCCCCCAAAAGTGCAGACGGTGAACATGATATACGCAACCCACATCCCCAAGAGGGAGCGGAAGCGCGCGTTAAGGGACGTATACGCGATAGAGCCAGTCGCCCCAAAGTTCAACCCATGGTCCTCCTGCCCGATCACCTTTGATCGAAGGGACCATCCCACTAGCACCCATCATGGAGGATTCGCCGCATTGGTTCTAGACCCAATTATTGACGGATTTCATCTCACTAGAGTCCTTATGGACGGTGGCAGTAGCCTGAACCTGCTTTACCAGGATACAGTGCGGAAAATGGGCATAGATCCCTCGAGGATTAGGCCCACCAAAACGACCTTTAAAGGCGTAATACCAGGTGTAGAGGCCAACTGTACAGGCTCAGTCACACTTGAAGTGGTCTTCGGATCTCCGGATAATTTCTGAAGCAAGGAGTTAATCTTCGACATAGTCCCATTCCGCAGTGGCTATCACGCACTGCTCGGACGAACCGCATTCGCCAAGTTCAATGTGGTACCACACTACGCATACCTTAAGCTCAAGATGCCAGGCCCTCGAGGAGTAACTACGGTCAATGGAAACACCGAACGCTCCCTCCGAACGAAGGAGCACAGGGCGGCCCTTGCAGCAGAAGTACAAAGCTGCCTCTCCAGGCAGTTCTGCAGTCCGGCCATTAAACGTCCAGACACCGTCAAGCGCGCATGGAGTAACCTACAACAAGACCGCCTGGCACGTTCCGAGCAGGCGTAGCTATGCGGCCCCAACCCCAGCCCTCGCAAAAATGTGGCACCGGTACTTCGCGTACATAACTACGCTCTAGAAATACCATGGGTACAGGGGTAGGGGCACCATCACGGCACGCCTAAAACACGGCTTAAACCGCACCAGGGGCTGCCGATTTTTTAATTTTCTCTTACTTTCAGGACTCCACTCTTCGGAAGTCATGTTCGGCAGTTCAATTGCCGCACAAACGATGCAAGAACCAGGGAAGCAGACAAGCCATGCCGCATTACGAAACTCCCAGGTGGTCTCTATCACGAGCAGTATACCTGTTTTGCATACCATTCCGCAGCCTGCCCCTGGAACGGACATGTTAAAATAGTCCAACCTTTTGCTTATCACATTATTTGTATCGTTCTGCTTTGATCGCAACCCTTTTTAATAAACAATGCATAGCTTCTGTCTATTTTTGCATTACTCTTTTTTTACAAATATATGTTCCTTAACGACATGTTGCACCCGTGCACGTCGGTACCGACAAGATACGCCAGGGGCTTTAGTACCCCTCAACATGGTGTGAGAAGTCCGAACACTTTAACAAGTGCGGCACCCTGAACTTATAGCATTATATGCATCGGCTCCGAATCATGTCTTGGGTCAATAGTTGGGTTTGCCCGGCTCCTATGTTTTGGTGCCTTACGTTCCGCTATATCGACTAAGGTAGCACTAGGAGTACCACTGCGATTGTGCCCCAGTTGAGCTGGGTCGAGCACCTCAGTGGAGAAAGCTAGAACTGACTGTCATGATGAAGCGAGAGCTGGTCGCTGTTCGAGAGGTTTTCCGAGTCCTTAAAGACTTATGCCGCTTAGAGAGAGGAGTCGGCTCTGTCCGGCCAAGGCGTGGATAGCGCCCTGAACTCGGTCTTC
This sequence comes from Triticum aestivum, assembly GCF_018294505.1. Taxonomy (NCBI): domain Eukaryota; kingdom Viridiplantae; phylum Streptophyta; class Magnoliopsida; order Poales; family Poaceae; genus Triticum; species Triticum aestivum. Next base: position 479,632,890 of record NC_057809.1, on the reverse strand, counting down.
CGAATACCAGGGGCTTCGCCGAAATTTAAAATTATAGAATTCTATGGCTAAGTGAGAGTGTTCACGCATTATAGTCTGATTGCCTTGTTCGTTGGGCTGAGCGCCTCCCTCGAAGGACCCAAACATGGGAAAAAGAGCTCTTAGGTTTATCCCCGAGCACCCCAGCACTAGCGACACGGGGGTAGAAGCCGACAACTCGCCATCTCTCAGAATTGATAAACAGCCGCATAGAAGGTAATATTTTAAATTCCAACAGCATTGCTTAGCGCATATGAACAAGTTTTCAACGCACAGGACAAAACGAGTGAGTTTTACTCAAAAATTACATCCCTGGAACATTCATCCACCACAAGGCAAGCACCCTTCAGAACATCTTTATAATAATTCTCGGGCTTGCGATGCTCTTTCCCCGACGGTGGCCCGTCCTTAAGAAGCTTCTCAGCATCCAGCTTGCCCCAGTGCACCTTAGCACGGGAAGGGCCCTACGGGCACCTTCAATGCAGACGGAGCGCTTGATGACTTCGAGCCTTGGACAGGCCTCCACCAGCCGCCGCACCAGCCCGAAATAGCTCCCAGGCAGAGCCTCTCGAGGCCACAGCCGAACTATGAGGCCCTTCATGGCCTGTTCGGCCGCCTTGTGGAGCTCGACCAGTTGCTTCATCTGGTCGCTCAGGGGCATGGGGTGTCCGGCCTCAGCATGCTGAGACCAGAACACCTTCTCTATCGAGCTGCCCTCCTCGGCTCGATAGAATGCGACGGCATCGGACGCGCTCTGGGGAAGATCTACGAACGCTCCTGGAGAGCTCCGGATTCGGGTAAGTAACAAGTAACTCACGTTTATGTGTTTGCTTTACAAAAAGAATGCCTTACCCGCCGCTATCTTCTTCACCTCATCCAACTCCTAGAGGGTCTTCTGGGATTCGGCCTTGGCAGACTTGGCATTTTCAATAGCCGCCGCGAGCTCAGACGCTCGCGTCTTTGAGTCAAGCTCCAAACTCTCATGTTTTTTCATGAGAACCTGGAACTCTTGCCGCACCTTGCCAACCTGGACCTCATACTTCTCCCGCTCGGTGCGCTCCGTGGCCGCCCTCTTCTCGGCCTCGAGCAGCGCTTGCTTAAGGGTCGCCACCTCAGACGTGGCCCCTACAATAGCGACGATAATCCTGTCATTTTTTGCAATTGCACCTTTTTATATATGTTTAAACAAGGTATTTCTTACCTTCATTATCCTCGAGCTGCATCTTGGCACACTCGAGCTCTTGCTCGAACCACTTGAGGTTCTGCTTTAGCGTGTCCACTTCCGCAGTCAGTGCGGCGGACGCAAGCAGAGAAGCCTGCATACGCATATTGACTCCTTTTTGTTAGACTCCTGCTAATTCTATTTGATCCTCTATTCGTCTTTTCTCCCCGAACGCCAAACAGAGCATCAGGGGCTACTGTCTATGCGGTAATATTATTTACACATTCTTTACTTACCTCAAAGCCTATTAAAAGGCTAGTACAAGCTTAAGTCAGTCCGCTCTTGGCGGACTGAACCTTCTGGACCACCGCACTCATAATGGTGCGGTGCTCCTCGTCGATGGAGGCGCCTTGGAGCGCCTCTAACAGATTGTCCGGCGCCTTCGGTTGGATGGGGGTCACCGGCACGGTGGGCTTGCTCCTCTTGGAAGGAGGTCCCCCGCTGGACTCTGGAACCTTCGAAGGTTTCGGAGCGGTGTCCGGCCTAGAGCTGGACTTGGAGCCCTGGGGGGTTTTATCCCCTTTACTCCTGGAGTCTGGGAGGTCGCCTTGCGGCGCCTCCAGGACCACCTCCTCCTGGCTTGGAACCTGTTGAGACAACACTTCGGCGTCGTCCGTAGGGCGGGGGGAGGAAGCCGTCAGAAGCGAATTCACATCCGACGAGTCCAGGGAACCGCTCGATGATGCGTCGAGCCGGTCTTTGGGTGGGCTGCATAATCATATTCGACATAAGGGAAAGTTGTGCAATAAAGGAATACTATGAATTACTCTGGTATCCGGATACTTACGATTTCGCCAGGGGCTTGGCCCTGAGCGGCCACTCTTCTCCGCCGTCGTCGGCGTCGGTGGAGTAGTCCGGGGGAAGGGTTCTCCCCTTCTTGGACCCTCCGGCCTCCCCAGAGAGGGCGGCCTTCCTTTTCTTCTCTCCTCCCGCTGGAGGGGGAGAGGTCTCTTCTTCTTCCTCCTCGTCTTCACGGGAGGAATGCGCCTCGGAGCCGTCGGGTGATGAACCTGACACCTCCTGGCGCCGGGCACTCTTTCAAGTCCCCATGGCCTTCTTCGTGGCCTTCTTCTCCGGCACCACATAGGGTGCCGGAACCAGCAGCTTCACCAAGCGGGCATCAGCTGGATCTTCAGGCAAGGGAGCCGGACAGTCGATCTGCCGGACTTCGCCTTCCAACTCTGTCAAAGGTAAGGGAGCTTAGGTCCCACATTGAGTTAAACTATGGAAAACTAATACCCTGTAAAAAGGTACAAACAACTTACCGCGCTAGCGTGACGCTGCGCACTGAATCCGTGATCCTCGGTGGCAGATGCGGGAGCCTCGGCACCCTTGAAAAGCACCTTCCAGGAATCTTCGTACGTAGTGTCAAAGAGCCTGCTCAGAGTTCGGTGCTGCGTCAGGTTGAACTCCCACAGATTAAAGGCCCGTTGTTGAGACGGGAGGATCAGGCGGATGAGCATAACCTGGACTATGTTGACGAGCTTGAGCTGCTTGTCCACCAGGGTTTGGAGGCATGTTTGCAGTCCAGTCACCTCTCCTTTGTTGCCCCATGACAGGCCCGTCTGTTTCTAGGACGTGAGCCGTGTTGGGGGTCTGGACCGGAACTCGAGGGCTGTGACCCGCGCAGGGTCGCACGGCTTGGTGATGTAAAACCACCCCGATTGCCAGCCCTTCAGGGTCTCCACAAAGGAGCCCTCGAGCCATAAGACGTTGGGCATCTTGCCCACCATGGCGCCTCCGCACTCCGCCTGGTTGCCGCGCACCACCTTCGGCTTGACATTGAAAGTCTTGAGCCATAGGCCGAAATGGGGGCGGATGCAGAGGAAAGCCTCGCACACGATGATAAACGCCGAGATGTTGAGGATGAAGTTCGGGGCCAGATCATGGAAATCCAGGCCGTAGTAGAACATGAGTCCCCGGACGAATGGGTGGATCGGAAAGCCCAGTCCGCGGAGGAAGTGGAGAAGGAACACTACCCTCTCATGGGGCCTTGGGGTGGGGAGGAGTTGCCCCTTTTCGGGAAGCCGGTACGCGATGTCGTTAGACAAGTATCCGGCCTTCCTCAGTTTTTTGATGTGCCCTCCGTGACGGAGGAGACCATCCACTTGCCTCCCGCTCTGGACATGGCTGGAGAAGGTTGAGGTGGGGAGTGCGGACTTGGGCGCTGGAGCTCGAGTGCGCGAGAATGGATAGGCAAAGGAGGAAGAAGGCGTAGGTGAAAAGGTGGATCCTTATCCCCTTATATGGGTGGACGCAACTACGTGTCCCCACCAGCCTGGTAAAACTCGCTTATCTCCAAGCGCCGTAATCAAAGGCGCGGTTGGGTTACCCACGCCCGTATTGATGAGAATCCCGGAATAAGGGGACACGATCTCTGCTTTAACAAGACGTGCCAAGGAAACCGCCTCGCATGACGCGCTGAGGTGGGATAATGAAACGACTCGGATAAAGGCTTGGCCGTGGTGTGTCACACTACGGAATACGTCAGCAGATTAGATTTGTGTAAATATTATTCTCTCTATGGCAATATGTGGAAACTTATTTTGCAGAGCCGGACACTATCTTTGTGTTCAAAATCCTCTATGAAGTACTTGGAGGAGGAACCCGCCTTGCAATGCCGAAGACAATCTGTGCGCCGGACTCGTCGTCATTGAAGCTTGGTTCAGGGGCTACTGAGGGAGTCCTGGATTAGGGGGTGTCCGGATGGCCAAACTATACCTTCAGCCGGACTCCTGGACTATGAAGACACAAGATTGAAGACTTCGTCCCGTGTCTGGAAGGGACTTTCCTTGGCGTGGAAGGCAAGCTTGGCGATACAGATATGCAGATCTCCTACCATTGTAACCGACTTTGTGTAACCCGAACCCTCTCCGGTGTCTATATAAACCGGAGGGTTTTAGTCCGTAGGACAAGATACAGAACAACAATCATACCATAGGCTAGCTTCTAGGGTTTAGCCTCTCTGATCTCGTGGTAGATCTAGTCGTGTACTACCCATATCATCAATATTAATCAAGCAGGAGGTAGGGTTCCTCCATCGAGAGGGCCCGAACCTGGGTAAAACTTCATGTCGCTTGCCTCGTGTTACCATCCGGCCTAGACGCACAGTTCGGGACCCCCTACCCGAGATCCGCCGGTTTTGACACCGACACCCATCCTCGGGACTCCCCCCAGGTGCAACCAGGGCCCAACATGTTCCTTCTGATCCATCAAAAAATTTCCGTAAAGTTTCGTGGCATTTGGACTCCGTCTGATATTGATTTTGTGCGATGTAAAAAACACAGAAAAATAGGAACTGGCACTTGGCATTATGTCAATAGGTCAGTACCAAAAAATGATATAAAATGACTATAAAATGATTATAAAACATCCAAGATTGATTATGTAACAACATGTAACAATCAAAAATTATAGATATGTTGGAGACGTATCAGCATTTTACGGAAAGCACCATGAATAAAGTGTGAACCACCATCGGTCATTAAGTATCTAGAGACTCCAAACTTTGGGAAAATAACTTCCTTAAGCATTTTAATAGAGGTGTTGTGATCAGCACTACTAGTTGGAATAGCTTCTACCCACTTAGTACCATAATCAACATCAACCAAAATATGTGTATACCCATTAGAGGAAGGAAAATGTCCCATGTAATCAAATCCCCAAACATCAAATAGTTCAACAGCAAGTGAATAATTGATAGGCATTTCTTGACACTTACTGATATTACCTAATATTTGACATTCATCGCAAGATAAGACGAACTTACAGGCATCCTTGAAAAGAGTAGGCCAACAAAATCCAGATTGCAATACCTTGTGAGTTGTTCTGTCTCCAGCATGATGCCCTCCATAAGCTTCAGAGTGACATTTCCGTAGGATTTGTCCCTGTTCATGCTCAGGTACACAACTTCTAATAATACCATCTCCTCCTTCTTCATAAAGGTGTGGGTCATCTCAAAAGTAATGTCAACTCGTAGAAGATTTTTTTATTTTGTTGGTATGTAAAGCTAGTGGTAAATATTTAGCAACAATGTAATTAGCATAGTCAGCATACCAAGGAGTATTATGAGAAACATTTATTGCAGCTAACTGCTCATCATGAAAACTATCATCAATAGGTAGTGTGTCATCAAGCACATTTTCAAGCCTAGACAAGTTATCAGCTACAGGTTTCTCAACTCCTTTTCTACCAGTGATATGTAAATCAATTTCTTGTAGCAAGAGAACCCAACGAATAAGTCTAGGTTTAGCATCTTTCTTTTCCATAAGTTATTTTATAGCAGCATGATCGATATGAACAATTACTTTTGAATCAACAATGTAAGATCTAAATTAATCACAAGCAAACACTACTGCTAGGAATTCTTTTTCTATAGTAGCATCATTTTGTTGAGCACTGTCTAGAGTTTTACTAGCATAATGAATAACATTTAGTTTCTTATCAACTTTTTGTCCTAGAACAACACCAACAACATAATCACTAGCATCACACATAATTTCAAAAGGCAAGTTCCAATCAGGTGGTTGAACAATAGGTGCAGAAATTAAGGCTTTTTTGAGTGTTTCATAAGTCTGTATAAAACCATATGCTTTGATCACCTCATCAAAGCGTATATTTCAACTCCGAGATGCTTGCACCAGTCCATAGATGGATTGCTAGAGCTTGCACACTTTGTTAGCATCTTTAGGATCAACAAAACCTTCTGGTTGCATCATATACAACTCTTCTTTTAAGAAATCCATGAAGGAATGCAGTTTTGACATCTATTTGCTAGATTTCATAATCATAAAATGCGGCAATTACTAACATGATTCAGACGGACTTAAGCATTGCTACGAGTGAGAAAGTCTCATTGTAGTCAACCCTTGAACTTGTCGAAAACCTTTCACGACAAGTCAACCTTTGTTGATGGTGACATTACCATAAGCGTCTGTCTTTTTGTTGAAGATCCATTTATTCTCAATGGCTTGCCGATCATCGGGCAAGTCCACCAAAGTCCACACTTTGTTTTCATACATGGATCCTATCTTAGATTTCATGGCCTCAAGCCATTTATCAGAATCTGGGTTGATCATAGCTTCTTCATAGTTTGTAGGTTCATCATGGTCTAGTAACATAACTTCCAGAATAGGATTATCGTACCACTCTGGTGTGGAATGTGCTCTGGTTGACCTACGAGGTTCGGTAGTAACTTGATCTGAAGTTTCATGATCATCATCATTAGCTTCCTCTCTAGTTGGTGTAGGCATCACGAGAATGGTTTTCTGTGATGAGCTACTTTCCAACTCGAGAGAAGTATAATTACCTTATCAAGTTCTTCTTTACTCACACTCACTTCTTTCGAGAGAAACTCCTTCTCTAGAAAGTTTCCATTCTTGCCAACAAAGATCTTGCATTTGAATCTGTGGTAGAAGGTGTACCCAATTGTTTCCTTAGGGTATCCTATGAAGACGCACTTCTCCGATTTGGGTTCAAGCTTATCAGGCTGATGTCCTTTGACATAAGTGTCGCAACCCCAAACTTCAAGAAACGACAGCTTAGGTTTCTTGCCAAACCACAGTTCATATGGTGTCGTCTCAACGGATTCAGATGGTGCCCTATTAAACATGAATGAAATTGTCTCTAATGCATAACCGCAAAACGACAGTGGTAAATCGGTAAGAGACATCATAGAGCGCACCATATCCAATAAAGTACGGTTACGACGTTCGGATACACAATTTTGGTGTGGTGTTCTAGGTGGCGTGAGTTGTGAAACAATTCCACATTGTTTTAAACGAAGGCCAAACTCATCACTCAAATATTCGCCTCCGTGATCAAATCCTAGAAACTTTATTTTCTTGTTACGATGATTCTCCACTTCACTCCGAAATTCTTTGAATTTTTCAAATGTTTCATACTTGTGTTTCATCAAGTAGATATACTCATATCTGCTCAAATCATCTGTGAAGGTTAGAAAATAACAATACCCACCGCGTTCTTCAACACTCATTAGCTCGCTCCATTGACCCGGAGAACGGAGTCTTAGTCATCTTGCCCGTGAGGCATGATTCGCGAGCATCAAATGATTCATAATCAAGTGATTCCAAAAGTCCATCTGCATGGAGTTTCTTCATGCGCTTTACAACAATATGACCTAAACGGCAGTGCCACAAGTATGTTGCACTATCATTATCTACTTTGCATCTTTTGGCATCAATATTATGAATATGTGTATCACTATGATCGAGATCCAATAAACCATGCACATTGGGTGTATGACCATAGAAAGTTTTATTCATGTAAACATAACAATAATATTCTCTAACTTAAATGAATAAACGTATTGCAATAAACATGATCTAATCATATTCATGCTCAATGCAAACACCAAATAACATTTATTTAGGTTCAACACTAATCCCGAAGGTAGAGGGAGTGTGCGATGGTGATCATATCAACCTTGGAATCATTTCCAACACACATCGTCACCTCGCTTTTAACTAGTCTCTGCAACTCCTGTTTCGAGTTACTAATCTTAGCAACTGAACAGGTATCAAATACCTAGGGGTTACTACGAACACTAGTGAAATACACATCAATAACATGTATATCAAATATTCCTTTATTCGCTTTGCCATCCTTCTTATCCGCCAAGTATTTGGGGCAGTTCCACTTCCAGTGACCATTTTCTTCGCAGTAAAAGCACTCAGTTTCAAGCTTGGGTCCAACTTAGGGCTTCTTCATGGGAGTGGCAATTTTCTTGCCATTATTCTTGAAGTTCCCTTTCTTTCCCTCGCCCTTTTTCTTGAAACTAGTGGTCTTGTTAACCATCAACACTTGATGCTCTTTCTTGGTTTCTACTTTCACCAATTTCAACATCACAAAGAGCTTCGGAATCATTTTTGTCATCCCTTGCATATTATAGTTCACCACGAAGTTCTAGTAGCTTGGTGATAGTGACTAGAGAACTCTGTCAATCACTATATTATCTAGAAGATTAACTCCCACTTGATTCAAGCGATTGTAGTACCCAGACATTCTGAGTACATCTCACTAGCTCAACTATTCTCCTCCATCTTGTAGGCAAAGTACTTGCCAGAGGTCTCATAGCTCTTGACACGGGCATGAATCTGAAATACCAATTTTCAGCTCTTGGAACATCTCATATGCTCCGTGGCGTTCAAAACATTTTTGAAGTCCCGATTCTAAGTCGTAAAGCATGGCTCACTAAACTATCAACTAGTCACCATATCGAGCATGCAAAAGGTTCATAACGTCTACATCTGTTCCTGCAACAGGTTTGTCACCTAGCGGTGCATCAAGGACATAATTCTTACGTGCAGCAATGAGGATAATCCTCAGATCATGGACCCAGTCCGCATCATTGCTTCTATCATCTTTCAACTTAGTTTTCTCTAGGAACATATCAAAACAATATAGGAGCTATATCGCGAGCTATTGATCTACAACATAGATATGCAAAACTATCAAGACTAGGTTCATAATAAATTAAGTTCAATTAATCAAATTACTAAATAACTCCCACTTAAATAGACATCCCTCAAGTCATCTATGTGATACGTGGTCCAAATCAACTAACCCATGTCCGATCATCACATGAGATGGGGTAGTCATCAATGGTGAACATCTCTATGTTGATCATATCTACTATATGACTCATGTTCGACCTTTCGTTCTCAAGTGTTCCGAGACCATGTCTGTACATGCTAGGCTCGTCAAGTTTAACCCAAGTATTCTGCATGTGTAAAACTGTCTGACACCCGTTGTATTTGAATGTAGAGTCTATCACACCCGATCATCACGTGGTGTCTCGAAATGACAAACTGTAGCAACAGTGCATACTCGGGGAGAACACTTTTATCTTGAAATTAAGTGAAGGGATTATCTTATAATGCTACCGTCATTCTAAGAAAAATAAGATGCATAAAAGATGAACATCACATGCAATCAAAATATGTGACATGATATGGCCATCATCATCTTGGGCTTTTGACCTCCATCTCCAAAGCAACGTCATGATCTCCATTGTCACTAGCTTGACACCTTGATCTCCATCGTAGCATCATTGCATCGAGGTCGTCACACTAACTATTGCTTCTACAACTATTGCTAATGCATAGTGATAAAGTAAAGCAATTACGTGGCGCTTGCACTTCATACAATAAAGAGACAACCCTAAGGCTCCTACCGGTTGTTGATATTACAAAACAGGATCATCTCACACATCAACATATATCACATCATATCTTGACCATATCACACCACAACATGCCTTGCAAAAATAAGTTAGACGTCCTCTACTTTGTTGTTGCAAGTTTTACATGGCTTATCTACACATAAAACCACAATGGTGTTTCATCAAGTTTGCCGTTTTAACCTTCTTCAAGGACCGGCCATAGTCAAATTCGATTCAACTAAAGTAGGAGAAACAAACACCCGCCAGCCACCTTTATGCAAAACCAGTTGCATGTTCATCGGTGGAACTGGTCTCATGTGCAAGGATATGTAAGGTTGGTCCGGGCCGCTTCATCCCGCAATACCGCCAAATCGAAATAAGAGGTTGGTGGTAAGAAGTATGACTATCACCGCCCACAACTCTTTGTGTTATACTCATGCATATCATCCATGCATAGACCTGGCTCGGGTGCCACTGTTGGGAAACGTTCCATGGAAAAACAAAAAAAAATCTACGCACACGCAAGATCTATCCTTGGAGATGCATAGCAACGAGGGGGAGAGTGTGTCTACGTACCCTCGTAGATCGTAAGAAGAAGCATTAGACAACGCGGTTGATGTAGTCGAACTTCTTCGCAATCCAACCGATCAAGTACCGAACGTACGACACCTCCGTGTTCAACACATGTTTAGCTCGGTGACATCCTTGCCTTCTTGATCCAGCAATACATGCAAAGTAGTAGATGAGTTCCGGCAGCACGACGACGCTGTGACGGTGATGGTGATGTGATCTTCGTAGGGCTTGACCTAAGCACTACGAAAATATGACCGAGGGAGTAAACGGTCGACGGGGGTGCCGCACACGGCTAAGACAATGTTGTATCTTGTGTGGCGCCCCCTCCCCACATATATATAGGTGCGAGGGAGGGAGGAGCAGTCAAAGGAGGCACCCAAGTAGGAGGAATCCTACTTGGGGTCCCTCCCAAGCCATGCCCCCTTTCCTTATTTGGAGTGCGGGGAAAGGCAGGGGAGGGTAGCGCCCCCTTTCCTTTCTCCAATGAGAAGGAAAGGCAAGAGGGGCTAGCCCTCCCCCTTTTCCTTCCCTAGGGCTAGCCAAACAAGGGAGGGGGTGCACCAGCCCCCTTGTGGGCTGGTTTGTCCCCTCCTTTGGCTCATAAGGCCCATATCATGCCGGGGGTGCCCGAAACCCCTTCCGGTGACCCGATTCCTTCCCGGTACCTCCCGAAACACTTCCGATGTCCAAATACCATCTTCCTATATATCAATATCTTTTTCTCTCGACCATTTCGAGACTCCTCGTCATATCCGTGATCTCATCCGGGACTGCGAATAACATTTGGTCACCAAATCATATAACTCATATAACACTATATCGTCAACGAACGTTAAGAGTGCGGACCCTACGGGTTCGAGAACTATGTAGACATGACCGATAGCAGAACCTGGATGCCCATATTGTCTCCTGCATATTATATGAAGATCTTTACCGGTCGAACCTTATGACAACATACGTAATTCCCTTTGTCCATCAGTATGTTACTTGCCCGAGATTCGATCGTCGGTATCTTCATACCATGTTCAATCTCATTACCAGCAAGTCTCTTTACTCATTCTATAATACATCATCCTGCAACTAACTCATTAGTCACTTTGCTTGCAAGGCTTCTTATGATGTGTATTACCGAGAAGGCCCAGAGATACCTCTCCGATACTCGGAGTGACAAATCCTAATCTCGATCTATGCCAACTCAACAAACACCCCCGGAGATACCTATAGAGCATCTTTATGATCACCCACTTACGTTGCGATGTTTGATAGCACACAAGGTATTCCTCCGGTATCCGGGAGTTGCATAATCTCATAGTCGAAGGAATAAGCATTTGACATGAAGAAAACAATAGCAATAAACTGAATGATCAATATGCTAAGCTAACGGATGGGTCTTGTCCATCACATCATTCTCCTACTGATATGATCCCGTTATCAAATGACAACTCATGTCTATGGTTAGGAAACCTTAACCATCTTTGATCAACGAGCTAGTCTGGTAGATGCTCACTAGGGACACGGTATTTGTTCATGTATCCACACATGTATTTAAGTTTCCGACCAATACAATTCTAGCATGAATAATAAAACTTTATCATGATTAAGGAAATATAATAATAACCATTTTATTATTGCCTCTAGGGCATATTTCCATCAAATGGATACCGTCACACTGAGAGGGCCCTAAATCTTAGTCTTGAGCTATCAAGTTCCTTGTTACACTTTTCTGCTGGTCCTCAAAGTTGTCATTATATCACACTGTTATGTGTGACGTTTGACAAAACCAAAGTACATTGTCTACATGAAGGAACTGAATACTGTCATGGTCTAAGGAATTAGGCATACATTAACTATGTGATCTCATAGTGTATCAACCGTTCGGGTTTGTTCAACACAATTGTTCTCCCAACAATCTGTTCTCATTGTTGCTGGAACCCTTGTTACTTTCATTTTGTATCATTTATGCCACTAATTGTGTCCAACTACTGAGTTATGCCATCAGAAGTTACAACTACTCAAAAATACCATCTTTCTTGAGATACGTGCTCAAAAATGCCATTAGATGCCTAAAAATGTCATCAGTTCATAAGATGTTTCCTCAAAATGCCATTAGACACCGTTATTGTTAGGTCAAACCCATTGACCATGGTATATGACAAAATTACCCCCAACTCACATGTCAGCTTTTTCTATCTCATAATGATAAGTATGAGCCCCACTTGTCAGGAGTAAGCAAGCTAATAATTCTAGTGGAAAAAATGTTGTTGGGATTGCTACTTCTTGAGCTTGCGTTGATTTTTTCCTTGAAGTGGAAAGGGTGATGCAGCAAAGTAGAGATAAGTATTTCCCTCAGTTAGGAACTAAGGTATCAATCCAGAAGGAGGCACAAGAAAGCCTCCAATAAATGCACCTGCACAAACTAACAAACACTTGCACACAATGCGAAAAAGGGGTTGTCAATCCCTTCACGGTGACTTGCATGAGTGAGATCTAATAGAGATAGGTATAAAAGATAAATAAAAGAGCAAACTAAAGTAAATATGAATAAATTGCAGCAAGGTATTTTTTTTGTCTTTGTTTGTTTATAGATCTGAAAATATATGATGGAAAATAGACCTGGGGGACATAGGTTCCACTAGAGGCTTCTCTCTTGAAGAAAACATATGATGGGTAAACAAATTACTATTGCGCAATTAATAGAAAAGCCCAAAGTTATGACGATATCTAAGGCAATGATCATGAATATAGGCATCACGTCCATGACAAGTAGACCAAAACGATTCTGCATCTACTACTATTACTCCACACATCGATCGACTCCTGCCTGCATCTAGAGTATTAAGTTCATAAGAGCAGAGTAACGCCTTAAGCAAGATGACATGATGTAGAGGAATAAACTCAAGCAATATGATATAAACCCTATCTTTTTATCCTTAATGGCAACAATACAATACGTGCCTCGCTGCCCCTTCTATCACTTGGAGAGGACACCACAAGATTGAACCCATCACAAAGCACTTCCCCCATTGCAAGAAAAACCAATCTAGTTGGCCAAGCCAAATCGATAGATCATAGAGAATTACTAAGCTATCTCAATCATGCATAAAAGAGTTTAGAGAAGACTCAAATAATATTCATAGATAATTTGATCATAAATCCACAATTCATTGGATCTTAACAAACGCATCGAAAAGAAGATCACATCGAATAGATCTCCAAGAACATTGAGGAGAACATTGTATTGAAGATCAAAGAGAGAGAAGAAGCTGTATATCTACTAGCTATGGACCCTTAGGTCCATGGTAAACTACTCACGCTACATCAAAAGGGCGGTAAGGTTAATGTATAGGCCCTTTGTGATCAATTCCCCCTCCGGTGGAGTGCCGGAAAAGGCTCCCAGATGGGATCTCACGGGAATAGAAGCTTGTGGCGGCGGAAAAGTATTTTTGGTGTGCCCCATGGTATAAGGGGAATATTTGAGGATTTATAGTGCAGAGATTAGGTGAAGACGGTCCACGAGGGGACCACAAGCCAGGGGGCACGCCCGCACGGCTTGTGGCCGCCTCGTGGGTCTTCTGGCCTCCTCTCCAAATCTAGTGGGTTTCTTCTGGTTCAAGAAAAATCACCGTACAATATATTCCTTTTCTGTAAAAGTCAAAGACAAGGAAAAAATAGAAACTAGCACTGGGCTCTAGGTTAATAGGTTAGTCCCAAAAATAATATAAAATAGCATATTAATGCATATAAAACATCCAAAATAGATAATATAATAGCATGGAACGATCAAAAATTATAGATACCTTGGAGACGTATCAAGCATCCCCAAGCTTAATTCCTACTCATCCTCGAGTAGGTAAATGATAAAAACAGAATTTTTGATGTGGAATGCTACCTAACGTATTTATCAATGCAATTTTCTTTATTGTGTCAAGAATATTTAGATCCATAAGATTCAAAATAAAAGTTTAATATTGACATAAAAATAATAATACTTCAAGCATACTAATAAAGCAATCATGTCTTCTCAAAATAGGATGGCCAAAGAGAGTTATCCCTACAAAATCATATAGTCTGGCTATGCTCCATCTTCATCACACAATATATTTCACCATCTTAACCCCGATGTTAGTCAGGCAATTGTTTCATACTTTTAGTGTTCTCAAACATTTTCAACTTTCACGCAATACATGAGTGTGAGCCATGGATATAACACTATAGGTGGAATAGAATATGCTGGTTGTGGAGAAGACAAAAAGGAAGGAGAAAGCCTCACATCAACTAGGAAAATTAATGGGCTATGAGGATGTTCATCAGTTGATATCGATGCAAGTGAGTAGGGATTTCCATGCAACAGATGCACTAGAGCTGTAAGTGTATGAAAGCTCAAAAAGAAACTAAGTGGGTGTGCATCCAACTCGCTTGCTCATGAAGACTAGGGCAATTTGAGGAAGCCCATCATTGGAATATACAAGCCTAGTCTATAATGAAAAATTCCCACTAGTATATGAAAGTGATAAAATAAGAGACTCTTTATCATGAAGAACATGGTGCTATTTCAAAGAACAAGTGTGGAAAAGGATAGTAACATTGTCCCTTCTCTGTTTTTCTCTCATTTTTTCCTTGGGCTTCTTTGGCCTCTTTTTTTATTTGGGCTTCTTTGGCCTCTTTTATTTTCTTCAAGTCTGGAGAGTCAGCCCAACTTGTGAGGGAATCATAGCTTCTATCATCATTTCCTCACATGGGACTATAACTAATAGTGATGATCATCACACTTTTATTTACTTAAAACTCAAGAATTAAAACTTGATACTACAACAAAGATATGACTCTATATGAATGCCTCGTGCATATGAGAACAATATGCCAATGGTGGTATGTGTCATAATAAAATGGAATAATATAAGTTGAATGGCAATATATCCCGAAATGGCTATGGAAATGCCATAATAGGTAGGTATGATCGCTATTTTGAGGAAGGGTATATGGTCGGTTTAATGCCCCAGCGAAAGTTGCGTGGTACTAGAGACGCTAGCAATGGTGGAAGGGTGAGAGTGCGTATAATCCATGGACTCAACATTAGTCATAAAGAACTCACATACTTATTGCAAAAGTTTATTATCCATCGAAATAAAGTACTAATACGCATGCTGCTACCTCTTGAGCACTGCGTTGGTTTTCCCTTGAAGAGGAAAGGGTGATGCATCAAAGTAGTGTAAGTATTTCCCTCAGTTTTTGACAACCAAGGTATCAATCTAGTAGGAGGCCACACGCAAGTCCCTCGTACCTACACAAACAAATAAGAACCTTGCAACCAACATGATAAATGGGTTGTCAATCCCTTCACGGCCACTTGCAAAAGTTAGATCTGATAGAGATGATAAGATAATATTTTTGGTATTTTTATGATAAAGATTAAAAGTAAATATTACAAAATAAACGGTGCCAGAAATAACTTGTTGACGGGAGATTAATATAATGGAGAATAGACCCGGGGGCCATAGGTTTCACTAGTGGCTTCTCTCAAGATAACATAAGTATTACGGTGGGTGAACAAATTACTGTCGAGCAATTGATAGAAAAACGAATAATTATGAGAATATCTAGGCATGATCATGTATATAGGCATCACGTCCGTGACAAGTAGACCAACTCCTGCCTGCATCTACTACTATTACTCCACACATCGACCGCTATCCAGCATGCATCTAGAGTATTAAGTTCATAAGAACGGAGTAATGCATTAGGTAAGATGACATGATGTAGAGGGATAAACTCAAGCAATATGATATAAACCCCATCTTTTTATCCTCGATGGCAACAATACAATACGTGTCATTTCCCTTTCTGTCACTGGTATCGAGCAACACAAGATTGAACCCAAAGCTAAGCACTTCTCCCATTTCAAGAAAGATCTATATAGTAGGCCAAACCAAACTGATAATTTGAAGAGACCTACAAAGATAACAAATCATACATAAAAAAATTCAGAGGACATTCAAATATTGTTCATAGATAATCTTGATCATAAACCCACAATTCATCAGATCTCGACAAACACACCGCAAAAAGAGTTACATTGAATAGATCTCCAAGGAGATCGATGAGAACTTTGTATTGAGATCCAAAGAGAGAGAAGAAGCCATCTAGCTAATAACTATGGACTCGAAGGTCTGAGGTAAACTACTCACACATCATCGGAGAGGCTATGGTGTTGATGTATAAGCCCTCCGTGATCGATGCCCCCTCCAGCGGAGCGCCGGAAAAGGCCCCAAGATGGGATCTCACGGGTACAGAAGGTTGCGGCGGTGGAAATAGGGTTTCGTGGTGCTCCTGGATGTTCTCAGGGTATATGAGTATATATATATATAGGC
Organism: Triticum aestivum; assembly: GCF_018294505.1. Lineage (NCBI taxonomy): Eukaryota > Viridiplantae > Streptophyta > Magnoliopsida > Poales > Poaceae > Triticum > Triticum aestivum. Next base: position 479,616,527 of record NC_057809.1, on the reverse strand, counting down.
GAAGGAAGTTGGTCTGGAGATCCACGAGGGGGCCACGAGGGTGGGGGCGCGCCTAGGGGGCAGGCGCGCCTCCCTACCTCGTGGCCTCCTCGGTTTTTTCTTAACGTCCACTCCAAGTCCTCTGGATCACGTTTGTTCCAAAAATCACGCTCCCGAAGGTTTCATTCCGTTTGGACTCCGTTTGATATTCCTTTTCTGCGAAACACTGAAATAGGAAAAAAAATAGCAATTTGCACTGGGCCTTGGGTTAATAGGTTAATCCCAAAAATAATATAAAAGTGTATAATAAAGCCCATTAAACATCCAAAACAGAATATATAATAGCATGGAACAATCAAAAATTATAGATACGTTGGAGACTATCAAGCATCCCCAAGCTTAATTCCTGCTCATCCTCGAGTAGGTAAATGATTAAAAATAGAATTTTTGATGTGGAATGCCTTATGGCATATTCTTCCATGTAATTTTCTTTATTGTGTCATGAATGTTCAGATCCGAAAGATTCAAGATAAAAGTTTAATGTTGACATAAAAATAATAATACTTCAAGCATGCTAACCAAGCAATTATGTCTTATCAAAATAACATAGCCAAAGAAAGCTTATCCCTACAAAATCATATAGTTTGGCCATGCTTCATTTTCCTCACACAAAATGCTCTCATCATGGACAAGCCCGATGACAAGCCAAGCAATTGTTTCATACTTAGCATTTTCAAACTCTTTCAACTTTTACGCAATATATGAGCGCGAGCCATGGACATAGCACTATGGGTGGAATAGAATATAATGATTGAGGTTGTGTGAGAAGACAAAAAAGGGAAAGTCTCACATTGACACGGCTAATTAATGGGCTATGGAGATGCCAACTGATTGATTTCAATGCAAGGAGTAGGGATTGCCATGCAACGGATGCACTAGAGTTATAAATATATGAAAGCTCATCAAACAAACTAAGTGGGTGTGCATCCAACTTGCTTGCTCACAAAGACCTAGGGCATTTGAGGAATCCCATCATTGGAATATACAAGCCAAGTTCTATAGTGAAAAATTCCAACTAGTATATGAAAGTGACAAAATAAGAGACTCTTTATCATGAAAATCATGGTGCTACTTTGAAGCACAAGTGTGGAAAAGGATAGTAGCATTGTCCCTTCTCTCTTTTTCTCTCATTTTTTATTTTTTTATTTGGGCCTTCTCTATTTTTTTGGCCTCTTTTTTTCTTTCCCTTTTATTTATTTATTTTTTCGTCTGGAGTCTCATCCCGACTTGTGGGGGAATCATAGTCTCCATCATCCTTTACTCACATGGGACAATGCTCTAATGTTGATCATCACACTTTTATTTACTTACAACTCAAGAATTACAACTCGATACTTAGAAAAAAAATATGACTCTATGTGAATGCCTCCGGCGGTGTACCGGGATATGCAATGAATCAAGAGTGACATGTATGAATACGATGTCGACTACATGATCATGCAAGGCAATATGACAATGATGATGTGTGTCATAATAAACGGAACGGTGGAAAGTTGCATGGCAATATATCTCGGAATGGCTATGGAAATGCAATAATAGGTATGGTGGATGTTTTGAGGAAGATATCAGGAGGCTTATGTGTGATAGAGCGTATCATATCACAGGGTTTGGATGCACCGGTGAAGTTTGCACCAACTCTCAAGGTGAGAAAGGGCAATGCACGGTACCGAAGAGGCTAGCAATAATGGAATGGTGAGAGTGTGTATAATCCATAGACTCAACATTAGTCATAAAGAACTCACATACTTATTGCAAAAATCTACAAGTCATCAAAACCAAGCACTACGCGCATGCTCCTAGGGGGATAGATTGGTAGGAAAAGACCATCGCTCGTCCCCGACCAACACTCACAACAAAAGCAATCAAAGAACACCTCATGCTTCAAATTTGTCACACAACGTTTACCATACGTGCATGCTATGTGACTTGCAAACTTAAACACAAGTATTTATCAATTTCACAATTACTCAACTAGTACACCTCTAATATTACCACCTTTATATCTCGAAACAACTATCAAGTATCAAACTTCTCTTAGTATTTAATGCACTTTAAGGTTTTTATCTCGAATGCCTATCATATTAGGACTAATTTTATAACCAAAGCAAATTACCATGTTGTTCTAAAGGACTCTCAAAATAATATAAGTGAAGCATGAGAGATCAATTATTTCTATAAAATAGAACCACCGCAGTGCTCTAAAATATATGAGCGAAGCACTAGAGCAAAATTATCTAACTCAAAAGATATAAGTGAAGCACATAGAGTATTCTAATGAATTCCGATTCATGTGTGTCTCTATCAAAAGGTGTGTACAGCAAGTATGATTGTGGTAAACTAAAAAACAAAGACTCAAATCATACAAGACGCTCCAATCAAAACACATATCATGTGGTGAATAAAAATATAGCTCCAAGTAAAGTTACCGATGGACGAAGACGAAAGAGGGGATGCCTTCCGGGGCATCCCCAAGCTTAGGCTTTTGGTTGTCCTTGGATTTTACCTAGGGTTGCCTTGGGCATCCCCAAGCTTAGGCTCTTGCCAGTCCTTTTTCCATAATCCATCAAATCTTTACCCAAAACTTGAAAACTTCACAACATAAAGCTTAACAGAAAATCTCGTGAGCTCCATTAGTAAAAGAAAACAAACCAACACTTAAGGTACTGTAATGAACTCATTCTTTATTTATATTGGTGTTAAACCTACTGTATTCCAACTTCTCTAAGGTTCATACACTCAAATACTAGCCATAGATTCATCAAAATAAGCAAACAACACACGAAAAACAGAATCTGTCAAAAACAGAACAGTCTGTAGTAATCTGTAGGTTTCGAATACTTCTGAAATCCCAAAAATTATAATATAAATTTCTGTACGTGAGAAATTTATCTATTAATCATCTGCAAAAAGAATCAACTTAATTTCACTCTCCAGTAAAAGATGGCAGCAAATATCGTGAGCGCTAAAGTTTCTATTTTTTTACAGCAAGATCGCAAAGACCTTCCCCAAGTCTTCCCAAAGGTTCTACTTGGCACAAACACTAATTAAAAGCATAAAACCACATCTAAACAGAGGCTATATGAATCATTTATTACAAAACAGAACCAGAAAGCAAGGAACAAAAATAAAATTGGGTTGCCTCCCAACAAGCGCTATCGTTTAACGCCCCTAGCTAGGCATTGATAATTTCAATGATGCTCACATGAAAGACAAGAATTGATGCACAAAGAGAGCATCATGAAACACGTGAAAAACACATGTAAGTCCAACATACTTCCTATGCATAGGCATCTTAAAGGCAAATAGATTACCATAGCAAGCAAAAAACTAGCATATGCAAGGAAGTGGAAAGAAACAATAGCAGTCTCAACATAACGAGAGGTAATTTAGTAACATGAAAATTTATACAATCATATTTTCCTCTATCATAATAATTACATGTGGGATCATAAGCAAATTCAACAAAATAGCTATCACATAAAATATTTTCAACACGATCCACATGCATGCAAAGTTGACACTCTTCCAAAATAGTGGGATTAACATTAACCTCTCCAAACCCACTCTTATCAAAAATTTCATAAGATTGAACATTCTCCAAATATGTGGGATCTAAAGTTGACACTCTTCCGAACCCACTTTCAATAATATTTCAAACACTATTATCAATATCATATTCATCATGTGGCTTAAATAAATTTTCAAGATCATAAGAAGAATCACCCCAATCATGATCATTGCAACAAGTAGTAGACATAGTAAAACTAGCATCCCCAAGCTTAGGGTTTTGCATATTATTAGCACAATTGACATCAATAGAATTTATAGTGAAATCATTGCAATCATGCTTTTGATTCAAGGAACTACCAAGTATGGGTGAAATAGCAATGAGCTCATGTTTAACATAAGGAACTATAGCAAATTCGTCTTCATAAATACTGGCATCATGGCCACAAGAATAGCAAGCATCATGTTTATAAAGGGATGTTTCAATCAAATCATCGGAATCATAATTATCTATAGATTCGTGCATATCATTATTTTCTTCCAAAGCAACGGTCATTGTCTCAATAAATTCCTTAACATAGGCATTGTGAGCATAGTTTTCATAGCAATATTTAAGTATGTCAAGATTTTTAGATTCGTGTAGAGTAATATCATACTTTTAAATCAAAGAAGCAACTTCATAAGCACCCTTAAAAGCAACAAATTCTTCAATTTGTTCGATATCGTAGTAACTATAAACACCCTTTGCATAAGAAGATAATATTTCATTATCATTAAACTCACATAGGTAGGGGAGATGTTTTTTAGGGTTCTTAGAGCAACTAGTAAAATCATAAATTTCACAAAGATTCCAAGCATAACACAACAATCTGTTTATTTGATCCCATAAGAGTCTCCCTTTTTCAGACAAACGGTGATGCACAAAAGGAGCATGCTCATCTAAAGATTTACCATCAACTAGGCTTGTTGGGGTTTCAGCACGAGCGCAAAAGGATCGAAGATGATCCAACTAGAACACTTTAAGTGGATCCATATCAATGGATTTTTAGCAAGCAAATAGAAGTCACGTGGAAACACAACCAAAAAGACAGACAGGAAGAGGGCGAAGAAAAGGCAAAGGAAAAGGTGAAGTGGGGGATAGGAAAACGAGAGGCAAATGGCAAATAATGTAATGCGAGGGATAAGAGTTTGTGATGGGTACTTGGTATGTCTTGACTAGTGGTAGATCTACCTGGCAATGGCGCCAGAAATCCTTCTTGCTACCTCTTGAGCACTGCGTTGGTTTTCCCTGGAAGAGGAAAGGGTGATGCAGCAAAGTAGCGTAAGTATTTCCCTCAGTTTTTTAGAACCAAGGTAACAATCCAGTAGGAGGCCACACGCAAGATCCTCGTACCTACACAAACAAATAAGATCCTTGAAACCAATGCGATAAAGGGGTTGTCAATCCCTTCACGACCACTTGCAAAGTGAGATCTGATAGAGATGATAAGATAATATTTTTGGTATTTTTATGATAAAGATTAAAAGTAAAGATTGCAAAACAAATGGTGCCAGAAATAACTTGTTGACGGGAGATTAATATAATGGAGAATAGACTCGGGGCCATAGGTTTCACTAGTGGCTTCTCTCAAGACAGCATAAGTATTACAGTGGGTGAATAAATTACCGTCGAGCAATTGATAGAAAAGCAAATAATTATGAGAATATCTAGGCAGGATCATGTATATAGGCATCACGTCCGTGACAAGTAGACCGACTCCTGCCTGCATCTACTACTATTACTCCACACATCGACCGCTATCCAGCATGAATCTAGAGTATTAAGTTCATAAGAACAGAGTAACGCATTAGGTAAGATGACATGACGTAGAGGGATAAACTCAAGCAATATGATATAAATCCCATCTTTTTATCCTCGATGGCAGCAATACAATACATGTCGTTTCCCTTTCTTTCACTAGGATCGAGCAACGCAAGATTGAACCCAAAGCTAAGCACTTCTCCCATTGCAAGAAAGATCAATCTAGTAGGCCAAACCAAACTGATAATTCGAAGAGACTTACAAAGGTAACAAATCATACATAAAAGAATTCAGAGGAGATTCAAATATTGTTCATAGATAATCTTGATAAAAAAAACCCGACAATTCATCGGATCTTGACAAACACACCGCAAAAAGAGTTACATCGAATAGATCTCCAAGAAGATCGAGGAGAACTTTATATTGAGATCCAAAGAGAGAGAAGAAGCCATCTAGCTAATAACTATGGACCCGAAGGTTTGAGGTAAACTACTCACACATCATCGGAGAGGCTATGGTGTTGATGTAAAAGCCCTCCATGACCGATGCCCCCTCCGGCGGAGCGCCGGAAAAGGCCCCAAGATGGGATCTCATGGGTACAAAAGGTTCCGACAGTGGAAATAGGGTTCATGGTGCTCCTGGGTGTTTTCAGGGTATATGAGTATATATAGGCGAAGGAAGTCGATCATGAGAGCTACGAGGGTGGGGGCGCGCCCAGGGGCAGGCGCGCCTCCCTACCTCGTGGCCTCCTCGGTTGTTTCTTGATGTCCGCTCCAAGTCCTCTAGGTCACGTTTGTTCAAAAAATCACGCTCCCGAAGGTTTCGTTCCATTTGGACTGCGTTTGATATTCCTTTTCTGTGAAACACTGAAATAGGCAAAAAAATAGCAGTTTGCATTGGGCCTTGGGTTAATAGGTTAGTCCCAAAAATAATATAAAAGTGTATAATAAAGCCCATTAAACATCCAAAATAGAATATATAATAGCATGGAACAATCAAAAATTATAGATACGTTGGAAACGTATCACATGCTCCTAGGGGAGATGTTGGTAGGAGTTATCCATCGCGCGCTCCTGACCTCCACACAAAGGATGACAATCAAAAAATAAATCATGCTCCGAGTTCATCACATAATTGTTCACCATATGTGCATGCTACGGGGATCACATATTTTAACACATGTATTTCTACCAATCTACTACTCACTAGCATGAATCTAATATCACCATCTTTATATCTCAAAACAAATGCAAGGAATCAAACTTCTCATATTATTCAATGTTCTTTATATGAAAGTATTTATTATATCCCTCTTGGATGCCCATCATATTAGGACTAAATAAAGAACAAAAGAAAATTACCATGTTGTTTAAGACTCTCAAAATAATATAGGTGAAGCATGAGATTTCAAAAATTTCTATAAATAAAACCACCACCGTGCTCTAAAAAGATAAAAGTGAAGTACTAGAGCAAACTGCCTAGCTCAAAATATATAAGTGAAGCACATCGAGTATTCTAATAAATACACAATTAATGTGTGACCCTCTCAAAAGGTGTGTACAGAAAGGATGATTGGGGAAACTAAAAAGCAAACACTCATATCATACAAGACGCTCCAAGCAAAAAACATATAATGTGGTGAATAAAAATATAGCCTCAAGTAAATTTACCGATGGATTCAAGACGAAAGTGGGGATGCCATCTGGGGCATCCCCAAGCTTAGATGCTTGGTTGTCCGTGAATATTACCTTAGGGTGCCTTGGGAATCCCCAAGCTTAGGCTCCTGCCACTCCTTATCCCATAGTCCATCAAATCATTACCCAAAACTTGAAAACTTCACAAGACAAAACTCAACAGAAAACTCATAAATCCGTTAGTATAACAAAGCAAATCACCACTTTAGGTACTATTGTGGACTCATTCTAAATTTATATTGGTGTAATATATACGTTATTCCAACTTCTCCATGGTTCATACCCCCCGATACTACCCATAGATTCATCAAAATAAGCAAACAACACATAGAAAACAAAATCTGTCAAAAACAGAACAGCCTAGTAATCTGGAAACTTCGTATACTTCCGTAACTCCAAAAAATATGAAAATAAAGGTATATCAATCTTGTGTAAAAAATCAAGAATTTATCATGTTCTAGCAGCTCAGATCAATTCTGTTACTGGGCGCAAAATTTTCTATTTTTTTAACAAAAGTAAATCAACTATCACCATGACCATCCCAAAGGTCATACTTGGCACACACACTTCTTATAAACACTAAAACACAACTACTATAGAAGTAATAATGTGTGGTTATTCAAGAACAATAGAAAAACAAAAAATTCATAATAAAAACTTGGTTGCCTCCCAACAAGCGCTATTGTTTAACGCCCCTAGCTAGGCATAAAACGTAGATCTAGGTATTGTCATCTTTGGTATTAATTTTTTCCTAGTCAAATCTTCCAAAACTTTTCTTAACAAGTCTATTTTTTCCTTTCCTTCCTATTAGGTGAACTCAATTCATGAAAAGGACTTTGATTAATGATTTTAACATTCATAATTTCATACTCAGGATCATCACCATAATTATCCTCATACAAAATACGTATCTCATCTTTAATGGGTTCCCTAGACATTTCCTCCATACACTCATCATTAAACCCTACGTAAATTCCCTTAGTTAGCCAATCAAATTTATCATAAGCATCAAGGTAAAGGGCTTGAGAAATTTCTGCGTAGGGAACTCTTCTCCTAAGATTGCTACTTTAAGAATGGTAATCTCTAGATTCTAGACTACGCAAAGTTTCTTTATCATGGAGAATTTCTTCTGGAGGATACTCAATATTTTTATTATAGAATTTTTTCCCTAGCTTCTTGTATTATGAAATAAAATTCACTCACAAGAATGATAGTTGCAATGTTTTTAGCCTTAGAATGGAGTATATTGGGAAGTTCATAAAATATCTTTTGTAAAGCGGGATGAATGCGCACAAATTTTCTTCCTAGTATAACGACAAGCATAGAATGGCATCCGCATGGCAAATTGTATCAAGAAGAATAGATCCATTATTAGTTGGCAAAACTCTCGTACAATCAAAGAACTCCTGAAGAACACTCTTCCCAATTATATTACCATCCCCGACATGAAAAGTTTTTGCCTTAAAATTAGAGGGAGTTTCAGTTCCATGATCTAAAGAACAAGATCCAAATTTTTCCTCAAGGTTTGTATTGGCAAGATTCTCAATTTTTTTTAATGATAACCTCCCCCGATTCAGACATGATGGCAAGAAACCAATCTAGCACACAAGAAAACAAAAGGTAAACGAAAAGACGAATGGAAAGAATGCAAATATTTTGGTATTTTCTGAAAATGTTTTAGAAGTGGGGGAGAAGAAAACGAGAGTCAAATGGAAAATAATGGAAGTGCAATAGATGAGAGTTTATGATAGGTATTTGGTAGGCTTGATGTAGAACCTCCCCGGGAACGGCGCTAGTAATTCTTCCTCCTACTTCTTGAGCTTGCGTTGATTTTTTCCTTGAAGTGGAAAGGGTTATGCAGCAAAGTAGAGATAAGTATTTCCCTCAGTTAAGAACCAAGGTATCAATCCAGTAGGAGGCACAAGCAAGTCTCCAATATATGCGCCTGCACAAAGTAACTAACACTTGCACACAACGCAAAAAAGGGGTTGTCAATCCCTTCACGGTCACTTGCAAGAGTAAGATCTAATAAAGATAGGTATAAAAGATAAATAAAAGAGAAAACTAAAGTAAATATAAATGAATTGTAGCAACTTATTTTGGAATTTTTTTGGTTTATAGATCTGAAAATATATGATGGAAATAGACTCGGGGGCCATAGATTTCACTAGAGGCTTTTCTCTTGACGAAAACATATGGCGGGTAAAAAATTACTGTTGGGCAATTGATAGAAAAGTGCAAAGTTATGATGATATCTAAGGCAATGATCATGAATATAGGCATCACGTCCGTGACAAGTAGACCAAAACGATTGTACATCTACTACTATTAATCCACACATCAGCCGACTCCTGCCTGCATCTAGATTATTAAGTTCATAAGAACAGAGGAACACCTTGAGCAAGATGACATGATGTAGAGGGATAAACTCAAGCAATATGATATAAACCCAATCTTTTTATCCTTAATGGCAACAATACAATACATGTCTCACTGCCCCTTCTGTCACTGGGAGAGGACAACGCAAGATTGAACCCATCACAAAGCACTTCCCCCATTGCAGGAAAAACCAATTTAGTTGGCCAAACCAAATCGATAGATCGAAGAGAATTACTAAGCTATCTCAATCATGCATAAAAGAGTTCAGAGAAGACTCAAATAATATTCATAGATAATCTGATCATAAATCCACAATTCATCGGATCTCAACAAACACACCCCAAAAGAAGATTACATAGAATAGATCCCCAAGAACATCGAGGAGAACATTGTATTGAAGATCAAAGAGAGAGAAGAAGCCATCTAGCTACTAGCTATATATGGACCCTTAGGTCCATGGTAAACTACTCATGCTTCATCAGAAGGGCAGCAAGGTTGATGTAGAGGCCCTCCGTGATCGAATCCCCCTCGAGCGGATTGCCGGAAAGGGCCCCAAGATGGGATCTCATGGGAACAGAAGCTTGCGACGATGGGAAAGTATTTTTGGTGTGCCCCTGGTATAAGGGGAATATTTGAGGATTTATGGTGCAGATATTAGGTGAAGACAGTCCACGTGGGACCCACAAACCAGGGGCGTGCCCCCATGACTTGTGGCCGCCTTGTGGGTCTTCTGACCTCCTCTCTGAGGGAGTCCTGGACTAGGGAGTCCTCGCGTGTCCGGGCTATTTGTTATGGGCCGGACTAATGGGTCGTGAAGATACAAGCAGAAGACTTTTCCCCCGTGTCCGGGTAGGACTCATGTATGCGTGGGCAGCAAGGTTGGGGTCTGCATATGTTATTTCCTTCCCCCACAAACCGACTCTATACAACCCTAGGTTCCTCTGGTGTGTATATAAACCGGAGGGTTTAGTCTGTAGAAGCGGTCAGAATTCTCATAGGCTAGACAACTAGGGTTTAGCCATTACCATCTCGAGGTAGATCAACTCTTGTAACCCCAATACTCATCAAATACAATCAAGCAGTACGTAGGGTTTTACCTCCATTAAGAGGCCCCGAACCAGGGTAAACATTGTGTCCTACTCGTCCCTTGTTACCATCAATCCTCAGACGCACAGTTCGGGACCCCCTACCATGGATCTGCCGGTTTTGACACCGACATTGGTGCTTTCATTGAGAGTTCCTTTGTGTTGTCGACAGAAGAATCGATGGCTCGCCTTGTCATCAATGATAATATCACTTCTGGAAAGGACCTAACTTCAGGACAGTTTCTCTAGCTCGGCGGTTTCACCATGGGCGTGCGCACGGCCGTTAAGCCAGCGTCGACCCCTAAAATCGCCAAACATAACCTCCGCATCGGCCTCGAACACTCAGAAAAGATGGATCCGGCGGATATGTCGTCCTTGAACGAGCTACTAGATTGCATTACCACCCTAGGGCTTGCAACAGATTATGATCTGATTGGGCTCAAACCCAATCAGAGGGAAATCAAATCCCCACCGATCACCCATTTGGTAGCGGTCATCGAGGAACGAGCCGAAAACAATTCTTCCCCTAAGTTAAAAACCAGCTATGTCTGGATATCCGAGCCCCTTGAGCCGGACACCCTCCCTCCGGATGAGACTTCACGTCCTCCGAACCCAGGGTCAGATTTAGAGCCCGGAAAGCACCTCGATCTTCCCGGGCCAGAACTGGTGACCGCGGAGATTTTTCAAGCTCCAGATTCAATTTTGGGTTAGGATTCGGGTTTTAACACACCCACCCTCCACAATAAATACTCTCCAAGTAATTCAGGTCCTCCAAACATATGTGACCTAATTTATGTATAGTAGCAGCCTCAGGAAACGGTCCATCACTTCTGGGCCAAATTCCTCCTTATTAAAAACAAAATCAAAGATTGCTACGACGACGAAGCAGTTTCAGTTTTTTTTCGTAATTGTTCGGACGAGGGAATGCTAAACGACCTCAACCACCGCCACATACAGACCTTCAAGGAATTATCACACTTAGTACAGAAGTACTTTGCGATGGAGAACACATGGAAGGCCCAGAACGCCCAGTTGGAACCTGCTGCCTTTAAGCGGTCCACACATGGGCAAAACGGACACACCTCTAGAAGGTATCCGATCATAAGCCTATCGGCAAGAAAAACAAACCACTCATAGGGCACAGAACTGTTCTTAATGAACTCCTCAACAAATCCTGTTAGATACATGCGACGCCGAGTACCGAACCAACTCACAGCCTGCGGGCATGCTGGGTACTCTGGCAAGTGTCTAAAAGCGGTGAGGCTATCCTCACCAATATCACTCCAGTGAAGCATTCGTCGGAGGATGATGATCTCAACGTCTTTACGGTCTTCGAGATCTTCTCCTCAAATAATCCATGCAAAAGGATGCTCCGCGACCTCGCCGAAGTCAACCAAGCAACTGCAATGAACCCTTGGAACGACGCGGCCATAACTTTCACCGCCGACAACGAACCAAGGGCCCGATTAGTCCGAGCACTAGCCGCCTTGGTCTTAAATCCGATTGTGGATGGCTTTTGACTCAACAAATTGCTCATGGACGGCTGTAGCGAACTTAATCTCATCTATGAGGACACGCTCGACAAAATGCAAATTGACAAGACCCGCATCGAGCAAAGCAGTACCACCTTTCGAGGCATCATCCCCAGTCAAGAAGTACGATGTTCGAGGAAAATCAAACTTGATGTAACATTCGGCACGCATGAGAATTACAGATCCGAAGAGTTGCTCTTCCACGTGGCTCCCTTCAACAGCGGATATCACGCCCTTTTGGGGCGGGACGCCTTCTCACGCTTCCAGGCAATACCCCATTATGGGTACATGAAGCTCAAAATGCCAGGGCCCAACGAAATCATCACTATCACCAGTGATCCGGATATAGCACTCCGCACCAAAAAACAAAACCGCATCTTAGCCCTCGAAGCACTATCTAAATCCCTTGCGCTGAAGAACTGACCACCTTGAGATCCACGGTGGACAAGGACGATGTGTTCCTTGATAAGAGGCCCAAATCTACATCTTTTAAACCAGCAGATGAAATAATTAAATTCCAAGTGCACCCGACGGATCCCAACAAAACATCGTCCATTGGAGCATAGCTGGATCCAACGGTCGATGCCGCTTTACGAGCATTCCTGCGCGAAAATTGGGGCATCTTTTCCTGGCACCCTTCGAACATGCCCGGGATCCCACGCAGATTGGCCGAACATAGCCTCAACATAATCAAGGGGTTCAAAATGGACAAGCAAACGCTACAGCAATTTTCCGAACCCAAACGACAAGCTATGGGGGAGGAGCTAGGTAAGTTGCTCGAGGCCGGGTTCATCGGAGAAATCAATCATCCGGATTGGCTAGCCAACTTGGTCATGGTGCCAAAGAAGGATAAATCTTGGCGCCTTTGTGTCGGTTTTAAAGACCTCAATAAGGCATTCCCCAAGGACCCTTTTCTGTTGCCCCGCATTGACCAAATCATTGATGTAGCGACCCGATCTGGATGGATCGAAGTTTTTGTGCTTAAGTGTCATCCTTGGATAGGTATGCTGACACACACAATACTTTAGGATTTATAACAGAGGTAAATCACATGTATAAAATAACGTAAATACTATTACCTCAAATAATATAGCGGAGGTAACAACAAGGTTGTGGAGTCCCAACAACACCAACAACAAAGTTGAGTGTAGTCATCGCAACCCTAACGTATCACTTACTCATCAAATAATTCCGGCAACATGAGACGTTGCAGCCGTGTAGGTCAATACGTTGAATGTACTGGCAAATTCACACCACAGAATAATGATGAACAATATCTATCACTACATGCATATTTGGCTGGTGGAGGCTCTAAGTTTAATTTTGCATAAAGCTAATTTTTTCCTAGAACAAAGGAATAAATATTTTATTCACTGCCAAGTTTATGCCATTATCGAGAAGGTTCCTCCAACTCAATCCCAAAAATTCCCAAATTATTAATAACCCAATACATTGATTAAATAGAGTGATGAGATCAACCAATAATCCACTACTAGATACTCAAAGTTGTCCATAACCGGGGACACGGCTAATCATGATTAGTTTGTACACTCTGCAGAGGTTTGCACACTTTTCCCCATAAGACTCGATCTCCTCCGTTGAATTCCCCGCACTGCTTGTTGTTCGAGAAGCGGATGATCGAGACATAGTCTTTCCGAAGAGGTCTCCTTAACCGATAGATAGGCTGGTACAACTACAATCCCCCTACATCTGCTAGCCTATCATGGAAAGGTTTCCCACAACTTATTCAACTATGCCAGGGACCATAATGGCTTCTGGCTTCACATGGAAGTTTCTAGGCATGAAATAGCGTATGATCCCTTTGAGCCTGGGTGGCATTTCATAGGGTGATCTCACGGGTCCTCCGGTATCCCCTTGGGCAAGGACAGGTTTCTCCAGGTGCCCAGGCAAGCCACTGGTTTCTCCAGGGTGCCCCAACTATTCCACCTAGATGTGTGTTGATGTTGCCACCTAAAGTTACCCTTAATTATTATTTCTCTCATAACTTGCATGAATCTCACATACCAATCCCCGTCTACGAGCATGGCTAAGCAATATATGACATACGAATAATCCCGGGGTGTTTCAAAGATCATAGGTTCCTACCTCATGAACTACATAGCAAAGCCCAATTCTCAATCCTACTCATGCAAATTTGTAAGGGTGAACTAATGCATAGTAAAAACTGGGTATAGAAAAGTATGACCAAGGTGTCAACTTGCCTTGTACTGTTGATGAAGATTCTTTGCACTCATAATTCCAGATAATTCTACTTGTCACACTCCGATCAATCTATCGTAAGCAAGCAATTTTATCCACACATAAGCAATCACTCAAAGACCCAAATCAATGCAAAGGAAGATTGCAAAAACTTCAAAAGAACCAAATCAAATTATTTTGCAATATCAGATTCTAATTCCGGTGAAAAAGTGTGGTGATGGCTCAAGATGTTAGATTACGCCTAGGGATTTAATTGAAAAAAGGAATCAATTGAAAAAACGCTACAGTTTACAAAGATATGATCAAGTGAAGCTTCAATTTCAAATTTGAATCCTTCAAATTTGAAAAGATCAAAAGTTGAAACTAATGATGCTACTGGATGTAGGAAGTCAATATGAATATGTAGGAAAATGAATTACTAGATTGAAAATAACGGATCAAATAATTCAACATAGCATTGAATCTGCTTAGAATGTTGTGTAACAACTCTTTGGTGGACTAGTAGAGTAACTCGCTAAAATCAAAATTATGTGTTGGAAAGATGACACTAATTGTGCGAACAGAAAGATTACTTCAATACGAATCTGATGCAGTTGGGTTCATCGGAAACCGAGGTACGGATAAAAAGTTATGATCAAAAGAAGTTTGAATATGAATCTAAACAAATTTCGAAATTTGGAAGTTGCAAAAAGTTTATTTGATAGATTCATTAGATAGGTGGAATCAAGACGAAAATATAGGCGTTGGTTTTATCTAATTTGGATGAACGAGTAAAAAGTTATGGCTATTTGAAAAATCAGGGCCAAGCTGTTTTATGGAAGAAAAATAGTTACGACTAAAAGAATTCTAGGTCTAATGTATAAATACAGAGGCTAATTAGTAATCTAATTATTCTACTGTATTAGTCTAGAAATAATAAGCTATAAGAGTATAAAACAGCTTGACCCTGATTTTTTTTCTATCTTATAAAGGTATCTTCCTTCATATTTTTTATACTCCCATTGTTTATTATTTCAAGACTAGTACAGTAGAATAATTATATTACCAATTAGTCTCTGTATTTATACATTAGACCTAGAATTCTTTTAGCCGTAACTATTATTCTTCCGTAAAACAGCTTGGTCCTGATTTTCCAAATAGCCATAACTTTTTACTCGTTCATCCAAATTAGATAAAACCAACGCCTACATTTTCGTCTTCATTCCACCTATCTAGTGAATTTATCAAATAAACTTTTTGCAAGTTTCAAATTTCGAAATTTGTTCAGATTCACATTCAAACTTCTTTTGATCATCTTTTTATACGTACCTCCGTTTCCGATGAACCCAACTACATTAGATTCATACTGAAATAATCTTTCCGTTCGCACAACTAGTGTCATCTTTCCAACATATAATTTTGATCTTAGCCGGTTACTCTACTAGTCCACCAAAGAGTTGTTACACAACATTCGAAGCAGATTCAATGCTATGTTGAATTACTTGATCCGTTATTTTCAATCTAGTATTTTTTCCCTACATATTCAAATTTACTTTCTACATCCAGTAGCATCATTAGTTTCAAATTTTGATCTTTTCAAATTTGAACTCGAAGTTTCACTTGATCATATCTTGTAAACTGTAGCGCTTTTTCAATTGATTCCTTTTTCAAATTGAATCCCAACATCTTGAGCTATCACCACACTTTTTTTACCGAAATTAGGATCTGATCTTACAAAATAATTTGATTTGGTTCTTTTGGAGTTTTTGCAATCTTCCTTTGCATTTTTTGTGTCTTTGAGTGATTTCTTATGTGTGGATAAAATTGCTTACTTACGATAGATTGATCGGAGTGTGACGAGTAGAACTATCCGGAATTATGAGTGCGAAGAATATTCATCAACTATACAAGGCAAGTTCACACTTTGATCATATTTTTCCTATACCCGGTTTTTATTATGCATTAGTTTCACCCTCAAAGATTGCATGAGTTGGATTGAGAACATGTGGTTATTGCTATATAGTTCATGAGGTAGGAACCTATTATCTTTGAAACACCCCAGGAATATACGTTATGCTACATATTGCTTAGTCATGCTCGTAGCCGGGGATTGGTATGTGAGATTTATGAAAGTTGTGAGAGTAATAATAACTAAGGGAAAATTTAAGGTGGCAACATTAATACACATCTGGGTGGATTGTTTGCGGGCACCTAGAGAATCCAGTGTTGTCCTAGGAGATCCCGGAGGACCCTCCTGATCATCCTACGGAATGCCACCAAGGCTCAAAGGGATCATACGATATTTCATGCCTAGAAAGTTCCTTGTGTAGCCACAAGCCATTATGGGCTCTGGCATAGTTGAGTAAGTTGTGTGACCTCTTTCAGTGGTAGACTAGCTGATGTAGGGGAAAGTAGGTGTACCGGCCTACCCGGAGTAAAGAGTAAATGCTTCAGAAAGGCTATGTCTCGATCTTCCGATCAAGGAGTTGGTCGAGTCTTGTGGGGAAAAGTGCGCAAACCTCTACAGAGTGTACACACTAATCATGATTAGCCGTGTCCCCGGTTATGGACAACTTTGAGTATCTAGAAGTGGAATATTGGTTGATCTCATCACATTACTTAATAAATGAATTAGGTTATTAAAAATTTGGGAATTTGGGATTGAGTTGGAGGAACCTTCTCAATAATGGCATAAACTTGGTATGAAAATAAAATTTATTCCTTTGTTATAGGGAAAAATTAGCTTTATGCAAAATTAAACTAAGAGCCTCCACCAGCGAAAAATTCATATAGAGATAAATATTTTCATTATTATTCGATGGTGTGAAATTGATAGTACATTCAATGTACTGACCTACATGGCTGCAACGTCTCATGTTGTAGGAATCATACGATGAGTAAGTGATACGTTAGGGTTACGATGTCTACACTCAACTTTGCCATTGGTGTTGTTGGGACTCCACAATTTTGATGTTACTTCTGCTATATGGATTGAGGTAATAGTATTTACGTTACTTTTTCACATGTGGTTGCACTCTGTTATAATCCTCGAGTACTGTGGGTGTCAGCATAGAGATCCAGGGATGACACTTAAGCACACAGACTTGATCCATTTGGGTCGGGTCGCTACACACTGGTTTCTCCAGGTGCCCGGGCAAGCCACTGGTTTCTCCAGGGTGCCCGAACCATGCCACCTAGATGTGTGTTGATGTTGCCACCTTAACTTACCCTTAATTATTATTTCTCTCATAACTTGCATGAATCTAACATACCAATCCCCGTCTACGAGCAGGCTAAGCAATATATGACATAACGAATAATCCCGGGGTGTTTCAAAGATCATAGGTTCCTACCTCATGAACTACATAGCAAAGCCCAATTCCCAATCCTACTCATGCAAATTTGTAAGGGTGAACTAATGCATAGTAAAAACTGGGTATAGAAAAGTATGATCAAGGTGTCAACTTGCCTTGTACCGTTGATGAAGATTCTTCGCACTCATAATTCAAGATAGTTCTACCCGTCACACTCCGGTCAATCTATCGTAAAAAAACAACTTTATCCACACATAAGCAATCACTCAAAGACCCAAAAATGCAAAGGAAGATTGTGAAAACTCCAAAAGAACCAAATCAAATTATTTTGCAAGATCAGATCCTAATTTCGCTGAAAAAGTGTGGTGATGGCTCAGAATGTTAGATTACGCCTAGGGATTCAATTTAAAGAAAGGAATCAATTGAAAAGCGCTACAATTTACAAGATATAATCAAGTGAAGCTTCGAGTTCAAATTTGAATCTTTCAAATTTGAAAATATCAAAAGTTGAAACTAATGATGCTGCTAGATGTAGGAAGTCAATATGAATATGTAGGAAAAAGAATTACTAAATTGAAAATAATAGATCAAATAATTCAACATAACATTGAATCTGCTTAGAGTGTCTCTTTGGTGGACTAGTAGAGGAACTGGCTAAGATCAAAATTATATGTTGGAAAGATGACACTAACTATGCAAACGGAAGGATTACTTCAATACGAATCTGATGCAGTTGGGTTCATCGGAAACGGAGGTACGGATAAAAAGATATGATCAAAAGAAGTTTGAATATGAATCTGAACAAATTATGAAATTTGAAAGTTAAAAAAAGTTTATTTGATAGATTCACTAGATAGGTGGAATCAAAACGAAAATGTAAGCGTTGTTTTATCTAATTTGGATGACCGAGTAAAAAGTTATGGCTATTTAAAAAATTAGGGCCAAGCTATTTTATAAAAGAAAAATAGTTACGGCTAAAAGAATTCTAGCTCTAATATATAAATACTAAGTCTAATTGGTAATCTAATTATTCTACCGTACTAGTCTAGAAATAATAAGTTACGGGAGTATAAAAAAATACAAAGAAAGATACTTTTATAAGGTAGAAAAAAGACGACTTCGGAAAGACGAGACAACTTCCAGATGTCCCGCCGGAGAGAAGAAATATATTTTTCTTTTGTGAAACTAGTTAAACCAAAATATTGATTTAACCCGAAGTGGATGATTTTTGGAGGCTTTATGTGTCTATATTTATAGATCGAAAAGAGGTTTTGAGGTCAAACGCTAGTCAATATAAGACTAAATGTAGACGAAAAGAAAGAAACAGAGGAGGCGTCTCGCATGGGCCTAAAGGCCTTAGGCGGTTCGGCCAGCCGCGCGTACAATGTGCGCTGCAATTTTTCTTTTCAAAAGTTTGTTTATCTAAAAAAAGGTTGATATTTTTTAAAAAGAAATTAAATCTAAATAATTTTTCGAAATATACAAAAAATATATGTATGGGCCGGCCTTCTGGCTATGCTGCGTAGAAAAGCGAAAAATAGTTATCAGACGCACATATGAGCAGTGTGCGCGAAGTTTTTTTGTTGAAATAAAAATAGAAAATGAAAAACGGAATAAGGAAAATAAAATGAAATTTCCATAGGCATATTATATATCAATATTCATAGAATAAGATTTCCTAAATTGTGAACATTTTTTCAGGACCAAATAAAATACTTTTAAAAAACATTTTTTTGCAATACCTCCAAAAATGAAATGGAATTTAGATTTTAAATAAATTTCAAATAGTTTCTGTCCTCAAATATGAATCTCAAACAAAACATTGTCTCTGATTTTGGAGTGCCTCTCATTTTATTTGTTTATCAGAGGGTTTTCGAAAGGATTCGAACTCAAAATTGAATAGGGATTCAAATGGAAATTTTTGGGAAAGTCCTTTTATTCCCTCTCATTAAACCTTCAAAAAGTTTTAAATTTCACACAGCAAATCACACAACCAATAATTATTACTTAATTAATATAATATTCCAACATTTAGAATTTTGGAATGTTACAATCGACGCAATCGCATGACACGATTCATTGTGTTTTCTTGATGCTTACTCCGGATACCATCAGATTAAGATGAAGGAGTCTGACTAGGCCGCAACGGCGTTCATCACCCCGTACGGGCCTTTTTGTTTCAACACAATGCCTTTTGGGCTCAACACGCTGGTGCCACTTACCAACGCATGATTCAAACATGTTTGGAAAAGCAAATCGTCAAGACGGTGGAAGCATACGTGGACGACGTGGTCATCAAGACTAAACACGTCGAATCATTGGTCGATGATCTACGCCTCACATTTGACAACCTCTGAACATATGACATACTGCTCAATCCGGAAAAATGTGTTTTCGACGTTCCAACCGACAAACTGCTCGGGTTCATTGTTTCCAATAGAGGAAACGAAGCGAACCCAGCTAAAATCCAAGCCCTATCACAATTGGCCATGCCAACAGACTTAAAGAAGGTCCAAAAACTTGTTGGGTGCATGGTAGCCTTAAGCCGCCTCATCTCCAGATTGGGAGAAAACGCATTACCACTTTATCGACTACTCCGGTGCACCGATCACTTTGAATGGACGGATGCGGCTACAACCGGACTAGAAGAAGTAAAAACCTTGTTAGCAGGCAACCCAATCCTAGCCGCCCCAGGTGTTGACGAGCCCATGCTGCTCTATATATCCGCGACTCACCAGGTTGTGAGCATTGTACTCGTCGTCGAGCGAGAGGAAGAGGGACACAAATTCCCCATCCAGAAAATAGTATACTACATATTGGCGGTCCTTACACCATGCAAATCCTGATACCCTCACTATCAGAAGATAGCTTATGCGGTCTTTATGGCATCTTGAAAGCTCTGGCACTATTTTCAAGAGTGTTTGATCATGGTGGCATCCAAAGTACCGCTCAATGACATCATAGATAATCGGGACGCGACTGGCCGCATATCCAAATGGTCCATCGAGCTCTTACAATTTGAAATAACATACAAGCTGCGCCGAGCCATTAAATCTCAGGTGCTGGCCGACTTCGTCGCCGAATGGATGGAAGCCGAGCTCCCTAAAGAATACAGTACATACTCCAATTGGATCATATACTTTGACGGCTCTAAAATACTAAACGGATTAGGGGCCGTTGTCATTTTCATGTCCCCTATGGGGGACACAGTCCGTTACGTGATGCAAATCAGGTATACAAACTTTAATAACGCAACCAAATACGAGGCTCTTTTACACGGCCTCTGAATGGTTGTCTCCTTGGGCATACAACAGCTAGAGGTGCGCGGGGATTCAAACCACGTGATATCTCAAATAAATGGAGAGTTCGATGCAAAGGACCCAAAAATGGCGGCATGTCGAAATGTCGTACTCAAAATATCGGCTCAGTTCGAGGGGCTCGAGTTCCATCATGTTGCTCGAGATAGTAACCAGGCAACGGACATCCTCGCTCGAATGGGCGCCAAACGTGATCCCGTCCCGCCTAACACCTTCATGGAAAGGCTTTTTAAGCCATCCGTGGTGTAGAAGGACGAGAGTGGAAATACTATTCTGGACCCGATCATACCCCCAGCAACCGAACACAATACATATATCATCAGGGGTTCGGCCAACGAAATAACACCTTCTGCACATGTAATCATGGTCCTTATTGCTCCATGGACCGAACCCTTCTTGGCCTACCTTAATAGGCAGGAGCTTCCTGATGATCAAAATGCATCCTGTCGCATAGTTCGACGTTCTAAAGCCTATAAAGTTCACGAAGGTAAACTACACAAGAAAAGTAGTACTTGAGTCCTTCAAATGTGCATCTCCGAAGAGGAGGGACAACAACTCTTGGCTGAAATACATGCTGGTCTAGGTGGCCATCACACCGCAGCTCGGGCCCTTGTCAGCAAGGCCTTCCGGACAGGTTTTTTTGGCCAACAGCGCGAGCAGACACACAAGCCCTTGTTCAATGTTGCGTAAGATGTCATCTTTTTGCCAATCAAAATCACATGCCTCCCACTGCCTTACGAACAATCCCCATCACTTGGACTTTTGCAGTCTGGGGGCTAGACATGGTCGGACCCCTTAAAGGGGGAAGCCACAAAAAGAAATATTTACTGGTCATTGTGGATAAATTCACTAGATGGAGAGAGGCAAAACCAGTAAAAACAGCTGAAGCAGGGCCAGTGATTGCCTTTATATCCGACATGGTACAATGTTATGGCGTCCCGCACAACATCGTCACTGATAACAACTCCAATTTCACAGCCGAAGAGGTGAAAAACTGGTGCGCCAACTTGGGCATTAAGCTCGATTATGCTTCTGTATACCACCCTCAAACAAACAGACAGGTTGAACGGGCTAACATCCTCATAATGAGCGGCATTGAAAGTGCTAGTTATCGATTAGAGGGGGTGAATAGGAGATTTTTATGAAAGTCTTCAAAACATGAGGGCTTTGAAGACAAACAGTAGAAATGAACCTATTGATATGCCGCGGAAGGTAGACTACACTAGACAGGCCATAGTCAAGTAAGCAATGAAGTGAAAGTACGAAGACTATCAGCAGCTAGGTAGTATGGATCATGATGGAAGATAGTATGAAGCCAAACAGTAAACAGTCTTCACTCAGTGAAGTCAATCAAATCATACAGGCAAACAATGACTTCATGAAGACAAACTGTAAAGTAAAGGAAAGTGAAGGATAGAACCAGTTGCTTGGTGAAGACAAGGATTTGGTAGACCAGTTACAGTTGTTGTGACAACTGTACATCTGGTTAGGGAGGCTGAGATTCAACTCGGAAGACCGCGTCTTCACCTTATTCCCCTTGAGCAAAGGACACCCAGTCCTCGTCCAATCACTCTGGTAAGTCTTCAAGGTAGACTTCCAAACCTTCACAGACTTCATTCATCGGCAATCCACAATGACTCTTGGATGCTCAGAACGCGACGCCTAACCGGCTAGAGGATTCACAGTCCTTAAGTGTAACAAGTCTTCAGGTCATGTGGATAGAAAGACTTTCGTGATGCCTAACACTCTTTGGCTCTTGGTGTATTGGGCTTTGTCCTCGCAAGGATCTCTCTCTCAAATGCTTCGGAGGTGGGTTGCTCTCAAACGACAAAAGTCGTGCACTAACTCTAAGCAGCCACCAATTTATGGTGTAGGGGTGGGCTATTTATAGCCAGGAGGCAACCCGACCTGATTTTTCTGAAATGACCTTGGGTCACTAAGGAATTGACACATGTACAACGGTCAAATTTCAAACACACGCGGGAGCTTGACTTGGGCTACAAGTAAAGCTGACTCATCCATCTCTGGATAAGATTTGCTCTCATTGTCTTCGCTCGAAGGCATAGGATTTGGTTGAGCATCACATCAGTCACTCTGACTTTGTTCACTTGGACCCCACTTAACAGTATGGTGGTTCCTGTGACTCAACAAAGAAGAAACGAAAACTACGAAACAACTATGTCTTCGCACTCCATAGTCTTCATGTGAATGTCTTCTCATGTCATAATCTTCATTGTGAATATCTTCACAGACCACCATTGTCTTTAATGTCTTCACACATTTTTAGGGGTCATCTCTGGTAGGAAAACCGAATCAATATGGGATTATTACCTGTGTTATCCTGCAATTCTCACAAACACATTAGTCCCCCAACCAAGTTTGTCATCAGTACACCAAAACCAACTAAGGGTGGCACTAGATGCACTTACAATCTCCCCCTTTTTGGTGATTGTTGACAAACCGGTTGAAGTTTTCAACGGGGACAAAAGTATGTGAAAGTTAAGGATTACGGGATTGTCTTCATAAGTGGCAAAGGGCTCCCCCTAAAGATGTGCATATAAGTAGTTTTCTTTTGAATGCAAATGCACATGGAAGGTTTTACTTTGTGGAGATCCTCTTCAACTTATGAAGACAATTCATCATGCATATAAGGAGATAACGAAGATAATGACATGCATAATGAAAAATGGACATCTTCGGAATGGCTTCATGCAGAATTTATCATCACATCACAAGGTAGCAGAAAAAGTAGCAGACGACCATCGAGTTTAAGTGTTACAACTCAAAGAACCAAATGTTTCAAAAGAGGAGAGTTGTAAATACTTAGCAAAAATAATGTAACCACCCATAAGGACCCGCTTGAAGACTATCAACTCGTAAGCTTCTCTCTCTTTTGTCAGTAAGGACCAAAAAGGTTTGAAGACATAGAGTATCTACTCGTTCCCATCAGGAGTGGACGATGGAGCAGGGTCGACGTTGGAGTTCGGTGGTGCAGACGGGCCTGATGCAGTGTCGAGATGTAGTGCAGCCATGGTTTGTGAAGTGGCGTTGTCTTCTTCATCTACAACTCTCGCAACAACACTTGCAGCTGAAGATGAATGTTCAGAGTCTTCAATAGACGGCGTGCGACGCCATCTTGTATTTTGTGGAGGCCTGGGATCAAACTTGAAGTCCTCAGTGAAGCCATCTTCGCAAAGATCGTCTTCAAGACGAAGCAGTGTGAGACTCTTCCAGGACCGCCGATAAGCTTCATGGGCAACAAATGAGTTCTCGGTGGCCAAATTTCGAATGCGATTGACATCCACCAAGATACTCTGCATCTGGCACTTTAGCCAGTCATGATGCTTATCATGTTTCTGATGCAAGGCCACAAGAAGCTCTCAGTCATTGAGTACACAAGAACGCTTCCGAGGCCTTTGTGCAATCGTCCTTGAAGTGGCTTCGGTGTTGGCACGATGTGGCACTCGCATATTTCCAACCAGAGGATAAGTAGGGGTTCACTAGTACAGCGGGCTCCTAAACAAAAGGTTTTAACCCCTTTCCGCGATGAAATTTGGAACCATCTCCAAGTGAGTGTGGGCGATGGGGGGGGGGGGTCCTTCCCACATGACCCAGAAGCCATCGGGGATATGCCCTCCTGGCACGCAGGCTTGGCAAAATGAGAACGTGTGCGATCGGCGAGCGCTCAAGTACGTAAATGCGTACAGTAGAGCTAAAAATACAATTATATGGCGAAATTGTTTCCGGTCGTAAGTACGTCCCACACAGTGAGTCCCCGCCAAACATTTTCGTTCATATGTACATCCCGCACAGTCGCTCCAAGGAAAACGTTTCCGTTCACAGGTACATCACAAACATTTTTTCCCGCTAAATCGTTTGAGTTATTGAATGTATCACACACGGTCCGTATAAGAAACTATGTGGCAAAGGCTCTCCATCACACACAGTTTTTATATGGTAAACGTTCGCGCAAGGTGGCCTAACGCAAACTGTTTTCAAGAGAAAGTCGTGTGTGATTGTTCATTGATCCAACACGGTTTATTCCTAGAAATTGTGTGTGTTGCTTGAGGTCATCGCCCACGGTATTTTTTCAACAACCGTCTGCAATAGCAAAACCCAATTAGCAGGCTAATTCACCATTAGTAGGCTTATTATCCGATTATTCATAATCCATTTATTAATCTAATTGATATTTCATATTAAGCACACAATATATTTCATTTTCATAATTGAAATACATTAGACTACAACATCATATAGCTTCAGCACTCAGCTACCCCATTACACAACTACACCAGGACCAAGTTTCACATGCAACATCTAGAACCTTTCAAAATTAGCATCATAGACGGTACATAGACATATGTATCTCATCTGGAAACTGCTGAAGCAGAAGGCGAATATTGAGCCTTCATTGATGTTGAAGGTCTTTGTAACTTTAGGCCGATGCGTGTGGATAATTGACCGTCCATCCTTCATCCTCTTCAGGAACACTTCAATATTGAACCGTGGGTGTTGTATGAATACCTTCCTCGCCTCCTGACCATACAGGTGGTTTGAGAGGTAATCATCAGTGAACTGCTTTGGAAATGCCTGAAAATAAGGATGTGCCTAAATATATTCTCTATATTGGAAATGGGGCAAAGGAATAAAAAAGGCAAGGTATAATAGTCAGTACCATCCTATAGTGAATTGATGTCTTCTTCATTGTGCAGACAAAGATCTTGTTGTTTTTTGTCACTAATTTCTTTATCCTAACAATCTTTCTGAGTTTCTTGACTTGACTAATATTCATGGACAACTCATTTCCCCATATGCAACAATGGTCGAACAGTGGGTCAAAACCTCTGACAGCAGGACCTACATGTGCAAGACCAAATTGTTAAAAACCTAAATATTAGAACGGTTCCTGCAATTGCACAATAATGTGCTATTAGACAACGGACCATGTGCGTGCTAACCTCGATTGTAAACCTCAGTGCTTCCCATTATTTCCCTGCAACACATATAAGGTAGTTAGTAATCAGGTTAAGTAAGGGTTCGCATGCTATCAGTAAAATATGTTGATGAAAATAAGCACATTGCAGATTCATCAGATTAATGCAAGCCACACAGAAAACCCATTTATCCAAACCAAGCATGATTAAGAACTAGGAAATATAGCACTTGTATATGTTTCTCATGTATTAAGTGCATCCAAATTCGATTTGTTCCTCACATGTACAACAATAGAAAAATTCTACCCATGACAATTGGACATCACATTGAAGAATTGAACCAAGCAGTTAACTAAACACCACAACAAATGAACCAACATTAACTGAGCACCACATTGCACAATATAGCATACTCCTAATAGAAGATCAGACAGTTAACCAAACAGTTAACTACATCCAATTGTAGCAATTGTATTTGTTTCTCATGTATTTACTATAGCCAAATTCAATTTATTCCTCACATGGTATACAATAACAGAATGCACCCATAACTATTGAACATCGCATTGCAGAATTGAACCAAATAGTTAACTAAACACCACAACACAAATGAACCAAACGTTAACTGAGCACCACATTGCACAATGTATAACCAAACCAAGCATGCTTGACAACTTGGAAATATAGCAATTGTATTCATTTCTCATGTATTTTGTAAAGATAAATTCGATTTATTTCTCACATGGAAGACAATACAAAATTGCAGCCTCAAGAATTGAACATCACATTTGCAGAATTGAACCAAATAGTTAACTGAAGACGACACCTAATTAACAAAACAATTAATAAGTGAGCACCACACTGCACGACATATAGAACATATACACTAGAGCAACAGATTGCATGGTAAAATTAGATAGCACAATTCACTAGAATTTGTGAAGGAAAGGCAGGAGCAGCACACGCAACGGGTAAACTGAGCATGCTTAACCGGCGTAGCTAGCAAATGGCAAGGTGCTCCTTCAAGATCTGTGGGTCGGCACGAATGGCAGCCATCACGATCTCATTCACGCATGTGGTCGCGATTTGCTTCTCCGCTGCCAAATGCTCCTTGAGGTCCTGGCTATACTGCATGCACCATGGCTTAGGCCGATGCTTATTTGGTGGAGGGGTCGGTGATTTGGGTGGAAGGTGTCGCGCTCGCGCCGGAGGTCGGGGCATGTGGGATGTGGAAGGAGGAGGATGGGGATCGAGTGTGGATTACCTGCCTGGATAGGCGAGGCCGAGCAGCGTGAAGGACGGTCGCCGGTGAGGAGGCAGCGGTGCTGGAAGCAAGGAGTGAAGGTTTCAACTTGGAAAAGAAGGCGGAAACATGGGAAATGTGGCTTTTGTTAAGGGGGAGTGGCGGGGAGGTACATATTTCTACGGAAGCCGAAAATTTGGAATTGCTTCAGCCAAAAAACTGGTGTGCAAAGTGTCATCAGATACGATCCCTTATTTAGACATGGTCCAAATATATTTTGTGTTGCATCTCACACGGTTGGTTATAATAAACTGTGTGGGATCTACTTGATTTTTAGTCTTGATTTGAGTTACATAATGGGGTCACAACGGGCATGGGCAGTGTTTCAATTGCTAGAACTTTTATCTGTAGTGAACATGCAACTATAGGTGTGTCATCAGAAAAATTGGAATTATTCAAGGTTCGTTTGGACATTTTTATACCTTAAGTGGGTTTTCTAGGCATTTTATGCGCATAATTCAAATTTGAACTACATGCACATGTTCCAGTGCATATAAACTGGTTGAAAAATCAAATATGTGTCCTTGGTTGCATGCTTAGGTACCATGCAAGAAATGAGAATGAATTTCAAACACCCTGCCACCGTCAGTCGGTCACACATATTGAGATACCTGGTTTTTACATTCTAGTAAATCCAAAACTCGTCTGAAATTCATGAAACTTGGCATGCTATGATGGAGCGGCATCTACATGCCGTGGTAAAAATTTGGTCCCATTTGGGGCAGGTTTGGGTATAAGCTTCTCACAAACCAGCGCTTCTCACAACAAGTGTGATGGTTTCGGTAGGGAACGTGCGACCTTTGGGGACGAAATGATATCCGTTGCCTCTTATTGCTTTCAAAAAAAATCGAGTGTAAACATAGAACAACAAGAGTGTTGTATTCAATTTTGGAATTTTTCGTGGTTCATTCGGACATTTTTATACATTAACTGGGTTTTCCAGGCATTTTATGTGCATAATTCAAATTTGAACTACAAGCACATTCTCCAGTGCATATAAACTGGTTGAAAAATCAAATATGTGTCCTTGGGTGCATGCTTAGGTCCCATGCAAGAAATGAGAATGAATTTCAAACACCCTGCCACCGTCACTCGGCTGCAAACATTGAGATACCTGGTTTTTAAATTCTAGTAAATCCAAAACTCATTTGAAATTCATGAAACTTGGCATGTTATCATGGAGCGGCATCAACATGCCGTGGTAAAAAATTTGTCCCATTTGTGGCAGGTTTGGGTATAAGCTTCTCACAAGCCAGAGCTTCTCAAAAGAAGCGTGATGGTTTTGGTAGGGAACGTGCCACCTTTGGGGACGAAACGATATCTGTTGCCTCTTATTGCTTTCAAAAAATTTTGAGTGTCAACATAGAACAAAACGAGTGTTGCGTTCAGTTTTGGAATTTTTCGGGGTTTGTTTGGACATTTTTACACATTAACTAGGGTTTTCAGGCATTTTATGTGCATAATTCAAATTTGAACTACATGCACATTCTCCAGTGAATATAAACTCGTGGAAAAAACAAATATGCGTCCTTGGTTGCATTCTTAGGTCCCATGCAAGTAATGGGAATGAATTTCAAACACCCTGCCACCATCACTCGGCCGCAAACATTGAGATACCTGCTTTTAAATTCTAGTAAATCCAAAAATCGTTTGAAATTCATGAAACTTGGCATGCTATCATGGAGCGGCATCAACATGTCGTGGTAAATTTTTTGTCCCATTTGGGGCAGGTTTGGGTATAAGCTTCTCACAAACCAGAGCTTCTCACAACAAGCATGATGGTTTCGGTAGGGAACGTGCCACCTTTGGGGACAAAACGAAATCTGTTGCCTCTTATTGCTTTCAAAAAAATTCGAGTGTCAACATAGAACAACAAGAGTGTTGTGTTTAATTTTGGAATTTTTTGGGGTTCATTTGGACATTTTTAAACATTAACTGGGTTTTCCAGGCACTTTATGTGGATAATTCAAATTTGTACTACATGCACATTCTCCAGTGCATATAAACTGGTTGAAAAATCGAATATGTGTCCTTGGTTGCATGCTTAGGTCCCATGCATGAAATGGGAATGAATTTCGAACACCCTGCAACCGTCACTCGGCCGCAAACATTGAGATACCTAGTTTCTAAATTCTAGTAAATCCAAAATTTGTTTGAAATTCATGAAACTTGGCATGCTATCATGGAGCGGCATCAACGTGCCGTGGTAAAAAATTTGTCCCATTTGGGGCAGGTTTGGGTATAAGCTTCTCACAAGCTAGAGCTTCTCAATAGAAGCGTGATGGTTTCTGTAGGGAACGTGCCACCTTTGGGGACGAAATGATATCTGTTGCCTCTTATTGCTTTCAAAAAATTTTGAGTGTCAACATAGAACAAAAAGAGTGTTGCGTTCAGTTTTGGAATTTTTCTGGGTTCGTTTGCACATTTTTATGCATTAACTGGGTTTTCTAGGCATTTTATGTGCATAATTCAAATTTGAACTACATGCACATTCTACAGTGCATATAAACTAGTTCTAAAATCAAATATGTGTCCTTGGGTGCATGCTTAGGTCCCATGCAAGAAATGGGAATAAATTTCAAACACCCTGCCACCGTCACTCGGCCGCAAACATTGAGATACCTGGTTTTTAAATTCTAGTACATCCAAAACTCGTCTGAAATTCATGAAAGTTGGCATGCTATCATGGAGTGGCATCAGCATGTTGTATTAAAAAATTTGTCAACTTCCTCAGGTTTAATTCGGTTTTTAAATATAAAACACTCATCCCAAACGTTTTAGTTAGAGCACCCGTATTCATACCGATAGCTTGACCAGGAAGCCAAGGGAAAATGGGCTGAGCAGGATTTGTGCAGCTCTTGATCGCAAACGTTTTAGATAGAACACCTGTATGCAAAGTGAGAGCAGCGCAGGATTTGTGCATCCCTTCAATGCAAACGGTTGTTTTGGATGACCCGTGTGCAACCATGTACAAACAATTATTGGGTATGTTGCCATTGTCCAACTGGAAAGATTTACATTTGTTGATCTAGTAACGTTGCCATTTGTCAATCCTTATAACACTGTGATTTGTCAAAATATGCAACTAGAAATCATTAGCACTATCTAATTTTTGCAAACTAAAATTCAGTAATTAAGCATAGATTTCATTCATAGATTAAGTAGTCGTTCTTAATTTATACAAACTGTTCAACTCGACAGCTGAACTGACCAAACTTCTCCCCAATTGTTGCCAACCACATACTGAAATAGCTGGTTCAACTATATATACTAGTTAATTTTAAGTATGTTGTACAGTTCGACCTCACATCTATAGTGATATGAATTGAACAAAATAGCCCCTAAATACCACTACTACCACGGTGGGGCTTTGTGCTACTTCCGGTAGCCTCTCCTCTGCCGAGCGTGCTCACCCCCTTAGTAAGAGGCAGATGAGGAGGAGCCTACCGACGAGCTGTACAAATGCAATACGGTGCCTGCCGGTGCTGCATGTTCAGCGACGCTCGCCAGCTCGAATGCCCACTGCCGCTCCAGGCGTTCCCTCTCAAAGTGGCCGGACTGCTCGTAGATCTCCTGATTCCTCGCCTCTGCGTCGGCGTGTGCTGCGACCACAGCTGCGGTAAGGCTCTTTTCATGCTCGAGGAGAAGTTTGTTTGGTTTCAAACTCCGATTCAAACAGGAGGAGTACGCCATGCTAATGTGCCTTGGATGATCCACATCTTCGGGTCAGGCGCTGATGAGCACAGAGGTGCTCTTCCTCCTCCGGCAGGAACTCGATGTAGCGCGCAAGGTCGCTGACGCACATGCGGGCCTCCACCTTCGCCTCCCGCCTTCGGGCCACGGCGGCAGTGCGGGTGATAATCCCCGCAGTCGATGCTGGGTTGGCAGCCACGGCGGCCGATGATGGGGTGGTGGCCACGACCACCACCTCCCGCCTTCGGGCCGCGGTGCCGGAGCGGGTGATGGCCACGGTGGTCGGCAGTTGGGAGGCGGCCATGATGGTGGTGTGGTGGCAACGGTGGCCGGCAATAGCTGCCGACGGGTAGCGGCGGCGGAGCGTGTGGTGGGTATTCCGCGCACACCCAATAGGGACGCCACGCGCACTACACTACGCCGGGGACTGCATCGCCGACGCGATGTAGCCTCCCAGCTGGAGCTGTCCTCTGATGACGGCGGAGTGGGTGAGCGACGACGACGGACCTATGCCATTGGCAATTGTGGGAGAAGCAGACGAGATAAGCTACAGGGAGGGAGGGGAAAATGCGACGCAGGACTCGCCGACCGTGAGGGTTTTTATAGCAGGCCAGTAAGCATTGCGATTTTGGGGGATTTCATCGAGTCGGGTGGGAAGCTTGCGCAGGAACCTGCGAGGTTGAGCGGGAATGGGCTCACCGACGATTCATTGGCGCCACCGTTTGGCCAAAAGAACACCCCCGCGCACCGCGCAAGCTTGCGCTGTAAGCCGTCTGTGGCAGCGGGGTGACAAGACGTGCGAGAGGACATGTTTAATAAAAAACGTTTGCAATTTAATTACCTACTATACTCCCGTCCTGGTTTCTAAGTAGGATTTAACTAATAAAATATGAATGCATGTCGCCCAAGATTATATCATTGGACTCGTATTTTAACATAGTTTCTAGCTATACAATTTTTGTAACATGCATTAACACTATTTTGGATAAATTTAAGGTTATATAGCAGCAAGCATTTGCCCGCAACACACACGGCTTATTCCATCACAAACAGCTCGGATGGATCAAGTGTATGCCACGTATCGCACACGCAACTCTAATCTGATTCGTGCTTGATGTCTCCGACACCGCTCGCACAGTTCGCCTTATTTGCCACGTATCACCGTGCTGTCCTCTGCTCGCGTCCCTCGGCAAGATCTGCTCGCCGTTAGGCGCCGCGGCACGCTTTGCTTGTGTCCGTCAGCGCGCTCGGCTTGTGGACAGCTTTTCCTTGCATGTTCAACTGCTATATGCATATATATGCTAGCAAAATGCCCGTGCGTTGCACGGAACATCAAGATACATTTGTATGAGTAGTTTATCTTGTGAGAGAAAAGGATGAATGAGAGAAGTCCTTATCTGCAAGTGTGGTGAGAGGTGCGGGTATCTTTTTGCAGAATTTTCATAGTTTGATTTCTAACCGTCAGATATATATATATAGATCGGGCGGTCTATATTCCACGATGGCAGGCACACCATCATCACCAACTCGGTCTTCTATAAGAGTAGAGATAGAGATGGCTGATCACCGTTGAGGCGACCGCGGAGCGCTCTGCTCGCATCCCTCCGCGCGCGCTCTGCCAGCGGTTGGGCGTGCGCACAATCACGTCGAGGGCCCCATATGCATGCGGCTGCGCCGCGCGTGTTGCCACGCAATGCAGTTACGTGCGGCACACTGGAGTTACGCGCTAGAAATTAGAACTGCCATCAGGGCCTGTCGATATTCCTAGCCGTCGGGCTTCCCCTTTAATTCCTGCGGCCATTATAACCTTAGTCTCTTCAACCTTTCCATCGCGCCCCACAACACAACAGGCACACCCACGACGACACATAGAGAGGGGATGTCCAGCGGCGCTCCAATGGAGTTTGGTGACCATAGAGTGGAGACCCACGCGAGGGAGATGGATCTCTCGGTGGTGTACACCATCGACCCGGCCGTGGTGGACGACTACATTAATAGCGTTGAGTAGTTTCTTGCTCGAGACAAGTACAAGGTGGTTGGCATCGACCTCTAGTACACCACCAGTCATCCCGGCATAGATCAGAAGATTGCCGTCGCCCAGTTGTGCGTGGGCCATCATGTCCTCATCTACTACTATTGCATGGCCACAGAGCCTTGCGACCGTTTCAACAGGTTTGTCAACAGCTCTGACTACAAGTTCGCCCGGTGGAACCACCAATGATGTAAACGCGCTCTGTGTTACGGGCTTGGCCTGCAAGAACCTTGTCGAAATCCGTGACCACTACAGTGTCTGGGGCAGCACGAAGGACTCCCTGGTCGAACTCGCCTCGGCCATCATTGACCCCTACTACGAAAAGATTTAGCAGGATGCCCAGAGAACAAGTCCTGTATCCTAGCACGGGGCATGGATGTGGCAACTAGATGAACCTCACCTCAGGTTCGCGTCCAAGAGCGTGTACACATGCTACGAGATGCATAGGTGGATCGTTGACATGAGGAAGTGCCTCGTTACCAAAATCGACGAGCCCGGATCGAGCCACAAGCAGAGCAAGCATCACAAGAAGTAGATGATGATCAGATGGTCATTTATGCTAGTTAATCATGCATGTAATATATAGTTTACTTTATTGTTGGTGTGTGGAAATGCCATGTGTGTAGTAGCCACCTATGTAATTATGCATGAAATAGTTTACTTGGTGTGTGCAAATGGCATGGTTGTAGTAGCCACCTATGTAAGTGGATGTTTAATTTGGTTATGCAAGCATGTCCTTATAAGTGTGTGTGTGTGTGTGTGTGTCTATATATATATGTGTGTATGTATATGATGTTGTCCTGTATGCAATCCCATCGCACAACACACACGTCTTGTTAAGTTGAACCGTTTCTATTATCTTGTGTCAATGAAAACAATTCATCCGAGTGAACCGCATGCTGTATATCACACACACCTTGATCTGGCTAACCGTTTATCTTGTGTTGCCTAATCACAAACAGTTCATCCGAGTGAACCGTATGCTGTATATCGCACACACCTTCATCTGGCTACCCGTTTCTTTTGTTTTGCCTAATCACAAACAGTTCATACGAGTGAACCGTATGTTGTGTATCGCACACGCCTTCATCTGGCTGCCCATTTCTTTTGTTCCACCTCATCGCGAACAGCTAAATAAACTGAACCGTATGCCCTTCATCGCACACACAACTAAAATCTGAACTGTGTTTGATGCATCCTCCATCACAAACGTTTTGCACCTTTTTTGACGGTTTTCATACACCACCGTTTGTGATTATTGCATCGCACAAAGTTTCTCGAAGGGTCTTTGATCGTAGTGTCGCGTTAGCAGCATCCTGCAGTAGTGGTTGCAGCATTGGGGACAAAAATTCCCTCCATTGGTTGCAAGAAGCTTTGGTGTTCAGCATTCTGAAGATGTAGAGGCTTCTTGGCAGGCTCGGGGTAGATGGCTTCAATGGACAGATCAACCTCAGGCAGAAAAAAAAAGATGGTTGCGTGCTGAGGGTTGATAGTCAACAGAAGAATGGAGCTTGATCAGGCGCATCACCCATGGAGCATAGAACTTCAGGACAAATAGATCAATCCCAGAAGCAGCTAGTTGTCTAATGAAGAAATCCTGGGTATTGAATCTGATGCCATTGATGATATAAAATACCAAAGTCTTCATGGCTCCTTCAAGTTTGGCTTCAGAAGAATGTCCCTTGATTGGCCATAGAGTATGCCTCGGAATGTGGTATACTGTGCGTGGCAAGTACTCGAGGTCCTAGACTAAGAATTCCTTTGGGTATTCAGCATCTTGAGGTAATGGCTTCATCGTGCTGAGCATCTGACTCATATTGGGTTCGGGCCTCTGAAAGATACTCTGCAGTTCATCTCGATGACGCTGGCAACCAGGCTCGTATAACTCACCTAGAGTGGGCAGGGAAGTAAGCTCGATAATATCTTGAGCTTTGGCTTCGTGATGTACATCACCTGGCATCCACTCAAGGATTCATGTCTTCGGATCCCTGTTGTAGCCGAATATGAAGAGTGGCATAGAACTACAGTGGAAGCTCTTCATTCCAGTGCTCTTTGTCTGTTACAAATGGCAGAAGACCAACATCACTAAAGCAGTCAAGCGCTTCTTCAAGACAGGGCAGACCAGCAATAGCTTCACTATTCAGACGCATGTGGGGAAAGATTCGCTCTTGATTGTACAAAATGTAGGAGTAATAGCTTCGCTGCTGATGGCTCCAAAAACAATCGGATGAGATATTTGGCTTCGTGTAGGGATTTTTGGCACTATCAAAGAAGGTGTTGCGGGCTCTGACGTTGTGCATGTTGAAAGAACCCTTTGTAGTTGCAGCACCTAGAAGCCTTGGTAATCGTGGCTTGGGCTTCTGAACTTGAGGCCTCTGCTCCACATGATAGTCATATTGTGGGCCTGGAGCAATGGGAGGAACCATAATAGGCCATTTTACAGTGACCAGCTGTCCTCGATCAAAGGCATGTTCAATGGTGTGAGGCCTTGGAGGTGGAACAGTAGCTTCAGCATCCACATTCGCTTCAGGCTCCATATTGTCTTCAGCCATGACTGATTCATTGGCTCCAGAGGCATTGTTTGTGGTAGCCTCAGTGTTTTCAACCTCCGTTTGTTCAATAACAGGAGGGTCAGGCACAATCACATTCTCCTTGAGAATGACTTGATCAGTAGCAGGGGGTGTGGCAACTCTTTCTTCTTCTCTTTCTTCTTCATTATCTTCATCGGCTGATGCAGCCGGAATGTCTTCAGCAACTTTAGCTTCAGACACAGAGACATTTGCAGAAAGGGTGGCTTCAGGGAACACCTGCTGTGCAACTGAGCTTTGGTGCACTTCCCCTTCTGGAATGCTCGACATGGTGACCTGTGGCCTGGGTGAAGGAAATATGCCCTAGAGGAAATAATAAAGTTATTATTTATTTCCTCATATCATGATAAATGTTTATTATTCATGCTAGAATTGTATTAAGCGAAAACATAATACATGTGTGAATACATAGACAAACATAGTGTCACTAGTATGCCTCTACTTGACTAGCTTGTTAATCGAAGATGGTTAAGTTTCCTAGCCATAGACATGAGTTGTCATTTGATTAACCGGATCACATTATTAAGAGAATAATGTGATTGACTTGACCCATTCCGTTAGCTTAGCACTTGATCGTTTAGTATGTTGCTATTGCTTTCTTCATGACTTATGCATGTTCCTATGACTATGAGATTATGCAACTCCTGTTTACCGGAGGAACACTTTATGTGCTACCAAACGTCACAACGTAACTGGGTGATTATAAAGGTGCTCTACAGGTGTCTCCGAAGGTACTTGTTGGGTTGGCGTATTTCGAGATTAGGATTTGTCACTCCGATTGTCGGAGAGGTATCTCTGGGCCCTCTCGGTAATGCACATCACTATAAGCCTTGCAAGCATTGTGACTAATGAGTTAGTTGTGAGATGATGTATTATGGAACGACTAAAGAGACTTGCCACTAACAAGATTGAACTAGGTATTGAGATACCGACGATCGAATCTCGAGCAAGTAGCATACCGATGACAAAGGGAACAACATATGTTGTTATGCAGTTTGATCGATAAAGATCTTTGTAGAATATGTAGGAGCCAATATGAGCATCCAGATTCCGCTATTGGTTATTTACCGGAGATGTGTCTCGGTCATGTCTACATAGTTCTCGAACCCGTAGGGTCCGCACGCTTAAAGTTAGATGATGATCGGTATTATGAGTTTTGTGTTTTGATGTACAGAAGGTAGTTCGGAGTCCCGGATGTGATCACGGACATGACGAGGAGTCTCGAAATGGTTGAGACGTTAAGATTGATATATTGGAATGTTATATTTGGACACCGGATGAGTTCCGGGGGTTATCAGATAAATACCGGAGAAACCGGGAGGTTACCGGAACCTCCCGGGGGTTATTGGGCCTCATGGGCCCAAGTGGTGGAAGAGGAGAGGCGGCCAGCCCCCCTTTCCTTCTTCTTCTCCTCCCCTTCCTTCCCCTCTCCTACTTGGACTAGGAAAGAGGGGGGAATCCTACTTGGAGTAGGATTTCCCCCCTTGGGCGCGCCTCCTCCCCTTGGTCGGCCCTCTCCTCCTCCCCCTTTATATACGGAGGAGGGGGCACCCTATAGACACAACAATTGATCTCTTGATCTCTTAGCCGTGTGTGGTTGTGACGCCCCCGATCTGATCGTACACTAATCATGCACGCAATGTGTACGATCAAGATCAAGGACTCACGGGAAGATATCACAACACAACTCTAAAACATGAATAAGTCATACAAGCATCATAATACAAGCCAGGGGCCTCGAGGGCTCGAATACAAGTGCTCGATCATAGACGAGTCAGCAGAAGCAACAATATCTGAGTACAGACATAAGTTAAACAAGTTTGCCTTAAGAAGGCTAGCACAAACTGGGATACAAATCAAAAGAGGTGCAGGCCTCTTGCCTGGGATCCTCCTAACTACTCCTGGTCGTCGTCAGCGGGCTGCACGTAGTAGTAGGCACCTCCAGTGTAGTAGAGGTCGTCGTCGATGGTGGCGTCTGGCTCCTGGACTCCAGCATCTGGTTGCGACAACCAGAAAGAAAGGAAAGGGGGAAAAGGGGGAAGAAAGCAACCGTGAGTACTCATCCAAAGTACTCGCAAGCAAGGAACTACACTACATATGCATGGGTATATATGTAAGGAGGCCATATCGGTGGACTGAACTGCAGAATGCCAGAATAAAAGGGGGATAGCTAGTCCTATCGAAGACTACGCTTCTGGCAGCCTCCGTCTCGCAGGACGTAGAAGAGAGTAGATTGAAGTCCTCCAAGTAGCATCTCCAAGTAGCATCTCCAAGTAGCATCTCCAGTAGCATCGCATAACATAATCCTACCCGGCGATCCCCTCCTCATATCCCTGAGGGAGAGCGGCCACCGGTTGTATCTGGCACTTGGAAGGGTGTGTTTTATTAAGTATCTAGTTCTAGTTGTCATAAGGTCAAGGTACAACTCCAAGTCGTCCTGTTACCGAAGATCACGGCTATTCAAATAGATTAACTTCCCTGCAGGGGTGCACCAACTTACCCAGCACGCTTGATCCCATTTGGCCGGACACACTTTCCTGGGTCATGCCCGGCCGCGGAAGATCAACACGTCGCAGCCCCACCTAGGCTCAACGGAGAGGCCAGCACGCCGGTCTAAACCTAAGCGCGCAGGGGTCTGGGCCCATCGCCCTGAGCACACCTGCACGTTGCATACGCGGCCGATGAGCAGACCTAGCAACCTCCATTACAAAGGAAGTTGTGTTAACGCAGTCCAACCCGGCGCGCACCGCTCAGTCGCTGACATCACGAAGTGCTTCGGCTGATACCACGACGTCGGGATACCCATAACTACTCCCGCGTAGATGGTTAGTGCGTATAGGCTCGTAGCCAACTCAGATCAAATCCCAAGATCTCGTTAAGCGTGTTAAATATCCGCGAACGCCGAACAGGGCCAGGCCCACCTGTCTCCTAGGTGGTCTCAACCTGCCCTGCCGCTCCACCACAAAGTAACAGTCGGGGGCCATCGGGAACCCAGGCCCACCTCTACCGGGATGGAGCCACCTGCCCCTTCAGCCCCCATCTCCGAACAGTATCACAGGTAATGTAACTGTGTAAAGTATATCGTATATGCCTGTGATCACCTCCCGAAGTGATCACGACCCAGTAGTATAGCATGGAAGATGGACAAGAGTGTAGGGCCACTGATGGAACATTAGCATCCTATACTAAGCAGTAGGATAGCAGGTAATGGTAACAACAGTAGTAGCAAGGACAGGCTATGCATCAGGATAGGAATAACGGAAAGCAGTAACATGCTACACTACTCTAATGCAAGCAGTATAGAGAAGAATAGGCGATATCTGGTGATCAAAGGGGGGGCTTGCCTGGTTGCTCTGGCAAGAGAGAGAGGGGTCGTCGGTGATGTAGTCGACCACAGGGGCATCAACATCGTCACGGGGTCTACCGGAGAGAAGAGGGGGGAGAAACAGTAAATACATAGCAAGCAAGTGCATAACAGGACAACAAGCAGAGCTAGACGTGTTCTAACGCGGTAGTAGGTGATACCGACGAAGGGGGAAAGCATCCGGGAAAGTATTCCCGGTGTTTCGTGTTTTCAGACAAATGAACCGGAGGGGGAAAGTTGCGTGTTTGATATGTTAGGGGTGTGTGGTGGACGAACGGGCTGCGTATCCGGAATCGTCTCGTCGTTCTGAGCAACTTTCATGTTGAAAATATTTTAATCCGAGTTACGAATTAAAAGATATGATTTTCTAAAGATTTTATTAATTTCTAAATTTAATTAATTAATTCGAAAATGAAATAATGACATCAGCATGATGTCATGCTAACGTCAGTAGTCAATAGAGTTGACTGGTCAACCTGACCAGTGGGTCCCACTGGTCAGTGACACATTTTAATTAAACTGATTAATTAAACTAATGATAATTAATTAGGAGATGGGCCCTTGATTAATTAACTAACAGTTAATTAGGTTAATCTAATTATGATAATTAACTTAATTAATTAATTAATTAATTAATTAATATAATTATTATTATCTATTTATTTATTTTATTATTACTATTATTATTTTTAACGTCCTGGGGGCTAGGCCCCACATGTCATTGGGCCAGGGGCTAACGGGCGCGCGGGCGACGGGTTTCGGTCACGGCGTCAACGGGCGAACCCGGGCGGCGCCGTCGGCGCGACGAGCGGCACCGGACGAGGACGAGCGAGGCACGGGGGTCGCTGGATGGGCACGCCGGCAGAAGGGCAGCGGCAGGCGCGGGCGCTTGACTGGGGCGGACCCGAGCGCGCGAGGGGGCGTGGCGGTGCGGCAGTAGCAGCCGTGGCAGGGGCGGCGTCATGCGGGTGGACGGGGAGCTCCGGGCGAGGAGGACCCGCGGGCAACCAGCATCGAGGAGCAGGGGCGTGGCCACAAACGGCGCGCGTGCGCGGCCGACGCGGTCAGGGCACGCGGCAGGGGGGGAGCAGAGGGCGCGGTGATGCGGGGAAGAGAGGAGGAGGGGAAGAGGCTCACATCGAGCCTGTCGTTGTGCAGTCGTGTGCTCGGGGAGGGCCTAAGGTAGAGGGCGCCGTTGATGGAGTCCGGCGAGGTCCTCGGGCAGTTGCGCGGGCTCCGGGCGGCGATGAATCAAGGACGAGGCGGCGGCGTACGGCGGGTCGGGCGCGGCGTCGGAGCTCGCAGATCGGGAGAAGGGGGAGGCAAGGAGGAGGCGTTCGGTGAGGTCCGGTGACGGGGCCGGGACGGCACCAGGCGGCGGCGTACGGCGGCGGGGCCTCCTCTGGTTCCAGCCCCCGTTTCAGATCGGGGGAGGGAGAGGGAGGAGAGAGTGGGGATCGTGCCGGGGGGAATGGGTGGACCGGCTAGGGTTCCGGTCGGGGTGGGGGTTAAGGGGAGGCCGGCTGGGCCGGCCTGGCGGTCTGCTGGCCTGCTGGGCCGTGGCCCAATGGGCCAGGGGGGTTTGTGTTTCTTTTTTTTTACTCTTTATTTATTTTTCCTTTCTGTTTTATTTCTAGTTTCTCTTTCATTTAATTTTTATCTAATATTAAAATGATCCCGAATTTAGTAATACATTAAAACCCACTATAACAATAGGTCTTACCCCAAAACAAATTAGTTTAGTATTTTGTTAATTATAAAAGCATTTAAATATTGGTTTTTGCTACTGTTTTATTCACCTAAGGGCATTTAAACATTTTATAAAAATGTGGTTTCTCCACCATAATTACCTATGCATTAGTTGGATCACTCCGAACATTTTAGTGTTAATATTTGAAAACTCTTATTGTTTCATTGATTTTTTTGAATTTGAATTCAAATCGGTTCCGAACTAAAGCGAGATTAGCAACAGTAACCGTGGTGACGTGGCATCATTAACGGAGGTTTACTGTAGCTTAATTACCCGGGCGTCACAGTGGTGCCCCCTCCATCATATTCCACCTCGATAACATCATAGCGATGCTTAGGCGAAGCCCTGCGTCGGTAGCATCATCATCATTGTCACCATGCCGTCGTGCTGACAGAACTGTCCCTCAAAGCTCAGCAAGATCGGAGTTCGAGGGACGTCATCGAGCTGAATGTGTACTGAACTCGGAGGTGCCGTACGTTCGGTACTTGGATCGGTCGGATCATGAAGACGTACGATTACATCAACCGTGTTGTGCTAACGCTTCCGCTTTCGGTCTACAAGGGTACGTGGGCAACACTCTCCCCTCTCGTTGTTATGCATCACCATGATCTTGCGTGTGCGTAGGAATTTTTTTGAAATTACTACGTTCCCCAACAGTGGTATCAGAGCCAGGTTTTATGCATAAATGTTTATGCATGAGTAGAACACAAGTGAGTTGTGGGCGATACAAGTCATACTCCTTACCAGCATGTTACACTTTGTTTCGGCGGTATTGTTGGATGAAGTGGCCCGGACCAACATTACGCGTACGCTTACGCGAGACTGGTTCTACCGACGTGCTTTGCACACAGGTGGCTGGCGGGTGTCAGTTTCTCCAACTTTAGTTGAACCGAGTGTGGCTACGCCCGGTCCTTGAGAAGGTTAAAACATCACTAACTTGACGAACTATGATTGTGGTTTTGATGCGTAGGTAAGAACGGTTCTTGCTCATCCCATAGCAGCCACGTAAAACTTGCAACAACAAAGTAGAAGACGTCTAACTTGTTTTTGCAGGGCATGTTGTGATGTGATATGGTCAAGGCATGATGCTATATTTTATTGTATGAGATGATCATGTTTTGTAACCAAGTTATCGGCAACTTGCGGGAGCCATATGGTTGTCACTTTATTGTATGCAATAAAATCGCCCTGTAATGCTTTACTTTATCACTAAGCGGTAGCGGTAGTCGTAGAAGCATAAGTTGGCGAGACGACAACGATGGAGATCAAGGTGTCGCGCCGGTAACGATGGTGATCATGACGGTGCTTCGGAGATGGAGATCACAAGCACAAGATGGTGATGGCCATATCATATCACTTATATTGATTGCATGTGATGTTTATCTTTTATGCATCTTATCTTGCTTTGATTGACGGTAGCATTATAAGATGATCTCTCACTAAATTTCAAGATAAAAGTGTTCTCCCTGAGTATGCACCGTTGTGAAAGTTCTTCGTGCTGAGACACCACGTGATGATCGGGTGGGATAGGCTCTACATTCAAATACAACAGGTGCAAAACAATTGCACACGCGGAATACTGGGGTTAAACTTGACGAGCCTAGCATATGCAAATATGGCCTCGGAACACTGATACCGAAAGGTCAAGCGTTAATCATATAGTAGATATGATCAACATAGTGATGTTCACCAATGAAACTACTCCATCTCACGTGATGATCGGACATGGTTTAGTTGATTTGGATCAAGTGATCACTCAGATGATTAGAGGGATGTCTATCTAAGTGGGAGTTCTTAAGTAATATATCAGCATAAGACAAACTCAACATTGCGAAGATAAACCTAGAAGTCAAATAAATGTTGAAGACAAACCAAATGTGAAGACTATGCAATTATGACACCAAATGAAACACTTCAAAAAGCTTTTCGATGGTGGCGTTAGCCACCATATAGGAAGTATTAGACCTAGACATGGCGCACAATTATCGTGGTGCTCCGAAGTAAAATTTCGTGTTAATGTATTCACACTGAGAGTGTATGTCTTTATTGATTGAAGATATACGTTACTTCGTGTGTTGCACATCTAAGTCATCAACATGCATAAGCGTTAGGATGTGTGTCCAATTACAGGACATTTGAGGATTCTAAGATATTTAGCTCACACCACAACTTGCAAAACCTTTTCTCATTTGTGAAGATATCTGCCAATTGCTCTTCAGTGTTGACGTGAATGATATCAATATCCTCCTTCATGACATGATCTTTGAGAAAGTGATGACGGATCTGAATGTGCTTTGTCTTCGAGTGCTGAACTGGGTTGTTGGCAATATTGATGGCGCTTTCATTGTCGCAGTATAGGGGCACATGCTTCAGATGAATACCATATTCCTTGAGAGTTTGCTTCATCCATAGAAGCTGAGCGCATCAAGATCCATGAGCAATGTATTTAGATTCTGCAGTGGAGAGAGATACAAAGTTCTGCTTCAATGAAGACCAACAGACAAGAGATCATCCCAGAAAGTGACATGTGCCTGATGTGGACTTTTGATCAACCTTGTCACCAGCATAATCAGCATCTGAGAATCCAACTAGATCAAACTCTGAGCCCTTTGGATACCATAATCCTAGTGTTGGGGTGTAAGCCAAATATCGAAGAATTCGCTTCACGGCTAAGTGGTGCGATTCCTTTGGTGTCGCTTGGAATCGGGCACACATGCAAACGCTAAGCATTATATCTGGCCTAGATGCACATAAATAGAGTAAAGAACCAATCATGGAGTGGTATACCTTTTGATCGAACTCTTTACCATTGTCGTCGGGGCCCAGATGACTTTTGGTTGGCATTGGCGTCGTGTATCCTTTGCAATCTTGCATTCCAAACTTCTTCAGGCAATCTTTGAGGTATTTTTCTTGTGATATGAAGATGTCATTGCTCTGTTGAAGGATTTGAAGACCAAGGAAGAATTTCATCTCACCCATCATGGACATCTGATATTGCTCTTGCATCATATGTGCAAACTCATCACTGTATTTCTTGTCTGTGCAGCCGAAGATAATGTCATCCACATAGATTTGGCATACAAACAGTTCGGCATCATATGTCTTCGTGACGAGTGTGGGATCCAAGGAACTAGGTT
Source organism: Triticum aestivum (assembly GCF_018294505.1). Taxonomy (NCBI): domain Eukaryota; kingdom Viridiplantae; phylum Streptophyta; class Magnoliopsida; order Poales; family Poaceae; genus Triticum; species Triticum aestivum. The sequence continues at coordinate 479,572,856 of NC_057809.1, read as the reverse complement.
TGAAGCCTTTACTCTTCAGGAAGTCTTTGAGTGTGTCATACCAAGCACGAGGGGCTTGTTTGAGACCATAGAGTTCCTTGTTGAGCTTGTATACCATTTCAGGATGCTTTGGGTCTTCAAAATTAGGTAGTTGTGCAACATACACTTCTTCTTCAATCTTACCATTGATAAAGGCACTCTTTACATCCATTTGATATAGAAGGATGTTGTGATGGTTGGCATAGGCTAGCAGGATGTGAATGGCTTCAAGCCAAGCCACCGGAGCAAATGTTTCATTGAAGTCAATCCCTTCTACTTGAGTGTAACCTTGCGGAACTAGACGAGCCTTGTTTCTGATAACTTGGCCATGCTCATATTGTTTTTTGCAATAGATCCATTTGGTGCCTATGATGTTGTGCTTACGAGGGTCAGGACGCTTTACTAGTTCCCAAACATTGTTCAGCTCGAACTGTTGAAGCTCTTCTTGCATAGCTTGAATCCATTCAGGTTCCATGAAGGCTTCAGTAACTTTCTTGGGTTCAGATATAGAGAAAAATGCAAAGTGCCCACAGAAATTTGCTAGCTGTGTTGCTCTTGAACGAGTGAGTGGACCAGGTGCATTGATGCTATCCCCTGTTCAAGAATTTGTCCGATTAACCAGTTAACTTGCCGATTAATCCCTACTCTTAGGGTCACTGAGTAGCTGATAAACCAATAAATCGTCTGATTAATTGATTAAATGGCCGATTAACTTGCCGATTAGCCTATTAATCCCCTACTCGCCAGCCAACCGAGCAGCTACCAGTTAACGATTTCCTCAACAATGATGCTATCCATTATCTTCTCAATCTATACTTTGTTTGCAACACGAGGATGAACTAGACGAAGACTTTCTCTTGTTGCTCATTGTCTTCAGTTTCAGCATTGACTTTAGGCTGAGCAGTGTCTTCGGGTTGATTTGGTGCAAAAATGATGATTTCTTCTTCAGCCTGAGCCTCAGAAGGTATGATTTCTCCAGTACCCATAAGCTTGATAGATTCACTTGGTGAGGCTTCATCTAGCACATTTGGCAGGTGCTCTCTTTGCGAGTCCTTAGTCTCATCGAACCGCACATCCATAGTTTCAACCACTTTATAGTGAAAGAGATTGAAGACCCTGTAGGAGTGTGAATACTTTCCATAGCTAAGAATAAAACTTTCATGTGCTTTTGGTGCAAATTTTTAAGTGTGATGTGGACCATTAATCTAGCACCTAGCACCAAATACTTTGAAGTAGCTGACGTTTGGCTTCTTACTAGTTAGTAGCTCATATGATGTCTTCTTTAGAAGCTTGTGAAGATAAACACGGTTGATGATGTGACTGGCAGTGTCAATGGCTTTAGGCCAGAATTTTCTTGGAGTTTTGTATTCATCAAGCATCATCCATGCCATCTTAATGAGGGTTCTGTTCTTGCGCTCCATGATGCCATTCTGCTGAGGTGTGTAAGGAGCTGAGAACTCATGAGTGATGCCCAATGTATCAAGATAAGTGTCGAGGCCGGTGTTCTTGAATTCTGTGGTGTTGTCACTTATGATGTGCTTGATCTTGATGCCATAGTTCGTTATGGCACGATTAGCGAATCGTCTGAAGACATCTTGCACTTCATTCTTGTAGAGGATTATGTGCACCCATGTGTATATTGAGTAATCATCAACAATGATGAAGCTATAGAGGAAAGCAATGGTAGTAAGTGTAGAGTAGTGAGTAGGGCCGAATAAGTCCATGTGAAGCAGCTCGAAGGGACGGGACGTCGTCATGATTGTCTTTGAGGGGTACTTGGCCCTAGTCATCTTTCCAGCTTCGCAGGCACCACATAGATGATCCTTCTTGAACTTGACGCCCTCGATGCCTACGGCATGCTTCTTCTTTGCTAGAGTTTACAAGTTCCTCATGCTGGCATGCCCTAGCCTCCAATGCCAGAGCCAGCACTCTGAAGCTTTTGCTAGAAGACATACGGCCAACTGTGGACCTGCTGAGAAAACTACCATATACAGATCATCTTTTCGATGCCCTTCAAATACTGGAGATTTGTCAGATTCCATAAGCACAAGGCAACAATATTTTCCAAATATCACAATCATGTTCAGATCACAAAGCATTGAGACATACATTAAGTTGAAACCAAGGGATTCAACAAGCATCACTTTATCCATGTGTTGATCCTTTGAGATTGCAACTCTACCTAGACCCAATACCTTGCTTTTACCAGTGTCAGCAAATGTGATGTGACTCTTGTCAGATGGACGTAGGTTTGAATCCATGAGAAGACTTCAATCACCGGTCATGTGGTTAGTGCATCCACTATCGATAATCCATTCTGAAGCCTTTAGTGTCATACCCTATAATGCAATTTGGGGGATAGGCTTCTCCAAGGGTATTGTGAAGCATAAATATTTGACGAACAAGCGGATTATGGAAGTTCAGATCTTGGTTAGGATAAA
>NC_057809.1:479242560-479270387 GCF_018294505.1 Triticum aestivum | reverse complement strand
AAACAAAATAACAGAAATAGAAAAGAAATAAAAGAGAGAGAGAGAGAAGGAAGTTACCTGGCGCCCACTTACCTGGCCCAGCACGGCCCAGCCCATCTCCACTCCCCCCCCCCCTGTCGTCTTCCTCTGCCAGTAGGCAGAGGCGAGGCGTGGCGCGCGCCCGAGAGGCCTCGGCCACCTCCTGCTTCCCCCTGGCCACCTCCTGCTTCCTCCTCGACGCCCCGGAGATGCCACGCACCTCCCTGCCTCTCTCCCTCACTCTCCCGCGTCCTCATCCTCTCCCCTGGACCTCTCACTCGCCCTAATGGAGCCGCCGCCACCGACGAGCTCCCTCGCGGCCACGGCCACCCCCTAGCCTCGCCGATGCGCTCAAAGGCTCCGCCTCGACCCCCTCTTTCTCCCCACCGAGCCACAAGGTCCCGGACACGCTGCAACGCCGCCACCATCGCCGTTTCCATCGCCGGCCGCCGAGGATCTTCATCGTCGATTCGCCGCCGTCTCCGCTTCCCCGAGCTCGTCATCTACCCCATCCGAACCACCGTGAGCTCCTGCACGTTTTGCCCCTAACCCCGTGGCTTGCCGCTCGCCGTAGCCGCCATTTCATAGCTGGCCGTAGCACGCCGCCGCCTGAGCTCGTCGCCGGCGTAGCTCCGGTGACCATTTGGTCACCCTGACATGCCTAACTCACTCCCCGCACCACGTAGCGCCCCGCTAGCCGCTCACCTCGCTCGTTTGCGCACCGTAGCACTAACTCGCCCCAACCCCGAGCTTCGGCCGCCGCCTCGGGCTCCACTCCGGCGAACCCCGGCCACCCCCGCACCTCCCGTTGGCCCCCCTAGATGCGCACGGGCACGGGCTACCTCCTGGTGCCCTTGGCGCGTCGATCCGATGCCCCTAGCGCAAGTCCGGCGTCCCCCGCCGTGCTCTGTGGTCGTCGTCGGCTAAACTCTGGCGAGAGCTGACGTGGCCGGTCATTAGGGCCTAACCACCCCGCTAACCCAGGCCTAGAGCCACTGACATGTGGGCCCTAGTGCCCCTAATCTTTAATTAAACTAAACTAACCCCCCCTGTCTAACCTGTGTCACTGACGTGTGGACCCCACACGTCAGGTTTGACCGGACCAGCCCAGTTGACTCTGCTGACGTCACAGTGACGTGGTGCTGACGCCATAAATCATTTTCTGGAATTATTTTAATTCTAAATATTCAGGAAATTCCAGAAAATGCCTAAAACTTCTAAAATTCATAGAAATTCAACCGTAACTCCAAATTAAATAATTTATATATGAAAAATTATCAGAAAAATTCAAGGAATCCATCTGTACCATTTTCATGCATGTTTGAACAATGTTTGTCCTCTGTTTTGGACAAAACAAATAAAGGGCATTTAAATAATCATATATGGAGTTGGAAATTGAATCATGTGTTCAAACCAACTTCATTTAAATCATAGCTAGATGCACTAGCCCAAAACACATTCATATTGCCATGTCATAGCATGCATCATATTGTGCATTGCATTGATCGTGTTTCTTCTGTGTTTGCCGGTGTTGTTCCCCCTCGGTAGACGTTGTACCGACGATGTGATCGTTGACACTGATGAAGACTCAATGTTATCTTCAGAAGTGCCAGGCAAGCAAAACCCCCTTGTTCATTCCGATACAATCCCACTCTCTCACTCCTGCTCTCTTTTACTGCATTAGGACAACAACGATTCATCTGTTACTTGCTGCGGTAGCTGAACCCCTTTATCCTTTGCATGACCTGTCATTCCACAGTAAATAGATGAAACCCACTAGCATGAGTAGGAGTTGTTTGAGCCCTGATGTGCCTACTCATTCATGCTTGTTTGTCATGCCTGCTACTGCTTAGAGTTGAGTCAGGTCTGATTCATCGAGGATGAATCAGAGGTGTGAGAATATGTCCGACTGTGTGTGAGCTAAGTGTGTGAACATGATTTGGTAAAAGGTGTCGGTGAGAGGCCATGTAGGAGTACATGGTGGGTTGTCTCATTGAAGCCGTCCTCAGGAACTGAGTTCTGTGTTTGTGATCCATGATTCAGCTACTACCATACATTGGGCCCTGAAATATGACCCCGCTCGACTTCTTATTCACCCTAGTCCTCTGTCCAGGAGTTGCAAGTAGTTTCTGGTGTTTGTAGCTTACTGGAGGCCGTGGACAACGCTGGCCGTAGGGGTGGGCTGTGATGCGGTAGGTACGTGGCACGGTGTACCGGATGCCCGTTTGGTATCTCGGGAACCCTGTTCACATCGTTTGGGGCTGTGAGCGAAACTCCGGCCGGATCTCCTCATGGATGGAACCCGAATAGGCGATAAACCTGGACTAGAGACTTGAGTGTTTAGGTAGGTCGTGGTCTACACCCACGTCGGCTTTCGCTTGAAGTCTGCCGAGCACATGTCGTGTGCAGACGCTAAGTGGTGGAAACATGTATGAAGAAGTACACCCCTGCAGGGTTAACATCATCTATTCGAATAGCCGTGTCCGCGGTAAAGGACTTCTGGGTTGCTTATATCAGTTCATAGACAAGTGAAAGTGGATACTCTAAAATACGCAAGATAAGCGTGAGTGCTATGGATGGCGTTCTCGTAGGGAGACGGGAGCGGATCCATAGTGGTGTATTGATATGGTGAATATGTGGACTCGTGTGCGCCACCTCAAAAGAGTTGCTTGCAGTCGTAGTTTAGGATAGCCACCGAGTCAAAGCTGGCCTGCTGCAGTTAAACCCCACCATCCCCTTGTTGATAATGATGCATATGTAGTTAGTTCTGATGTAAGTCTTGCTGGGTACATTTGTACTCACGTTTGCCTATTTTATGTTTTTGCAGAGAGACTTCGGTCTCACTAGTAGTTCCACGTGGACTTCGACGTTTAGCTTGTTACCTCAGCTACAGTCTTGTGCCCCGGCAGGATTTGGTAGATAGTCAGGCTTCTCAGCCTTTTTCAGTTATAGATGTCTGTACCCAGACATGATAGCTTCCGCTTGTGCTTTGATTTGTATGCTCTGATTGTTGGGTCATGAGACCCATGTTTGTAATATCTCGCTCCTCGGAGCCTATTGAATAAATTACTTGAGTCGTAGAGTCATGTTGTGATGCCATGTTGTATTTGCACATATCGAGCATATTGTGTGTATGTTATTGAAATGCTTGGTATGTGTGGGATCTGACCATCTAGTTGTTTATCTTTAGTAGCCTCTCTTACAGGGAAATGTCTCCTAGTGTTTCCACCGAGCCATGGTAGCTTGCTACTGCTCCGGAACACTTAGGCTGGCCGGCATGTGTCCTTCTTCGTTCCTGTGTCTGTCCCTTCGGGGAAATGTCACGCGATGAATACCGGAGTCCTGTTAGCCCGCTATAGCCCGGTTCACCGGAGTCCTGCTAGCCCAGTGCTACAGCCTGGATTCACTCGCTGATGACCGACACGTTCGATGCTGAGTCATGGATGCCTGTCCCTGTAAGTCTGTGCCACTTTGGGTTTACGACTAGCCATGTCAGCCCGGGCTCCTTATCATATGGATGCTAGCGACACTGTCATATACGTGTGCCAAAAGGCGCAAACGGTCCCGGGCAAAGGTAAGGCGACACCCGTGGGAATACCGTGTGTGAGGCCGCAAAGTGATATGAGGTGTTACATGCTAGATCGATGTGGCATTGAGTCGGGGTCCTGACATCGGTAGCGCATTAAATGTGATTGTCCGACAATGCCAGGGGATAGACTCAGCCCCTGTACACCTTTCCACCTCCTGTGTGCCACTGTGGCGACCCCATTTTGTCCATAAAAGGAGGCCCGAGGCGTACTGGAGGGGGATTCGGATCTTTTGGACTAGAGAGCCACTTCAGCTAGTTCAAGAACACAAGAACACCTAAATATACGTCAAAGCAGGACTAGGGTTTTACGCGTCTCCGCGGCTCGAACCTGGGTAAACGATTTGTGTGGTGACCGCCACACCCGCTCTTTGCACAACCCCGCACCCACCAACCATAGAAGGGATCCCAGTGACCCCATAGGTGTCGTTTCCCACCGACAGGCAAATATATGAGAAAGAGACCCGGGGGCCGTAGGTTTCACTAGTGGCTTCTCTCGAGAAAAAGAGCAAACGGTGGGTGAACAAATTACTCTTGGGCAATTGATAAAACTTCAAATAATCATGACGATATATAGACAATGATCATTATATAGGCAGCACGTCCAAGATTAGTAGACCGACTCTTACCTGCATCTACTACTATTACTCCACACATCGACCGCTATCCAGCATGCATCTAGTGTATTAAGTTCATGGAGAAACGCAGTAATGCAATAAGAACGATGAAATTTTGTAGACAAGATCTATCTATGTAGAGATAGACCTCATCGTTTTATCCTTAGTAGCAAAGATACATACGTGTCGGTTCCCCTTCTGTCACTGGGATCAAGCACCGTAAGATCGAACCCACTACAAAGGACCTCTTCCCATTGCAAGATAAATAGATCAAGTTGGCCAAACAAAACCCAAATATCAGCGAAGAAATACGATGCTATAAGAGATCCTGCATAAAAGAGATCAAAAAAACTCAAATACTTTCATGGATATAAAAAGATATAACTGATCATAAACTCAAAGTTCATCAGATCCCAACAAACACACCGCAAAAAGAGTTACATCATATGGATCTCCAAGAGACCATTGTATTGAGAATTTAACGAGAGAGGGGAAGCCATCTAGATACTGACTACGGCCCTGAAGGTCTACAAAGGACTACTCACGCATCATCGGAGAGGCACCAATGGAGGTGGTGAACCCCATCTGAGATGGTGTCTAGATTGGATTTGGTGGTTCTGGACTCTGTAGCGGCTGGATCAATATTTTGTTGACTCCCCTAGGGTTTTGGGAAAATTGGGGTATTTATAGAGCAAAGAGGAGGTCCGAGGGGCACCCGAGGTGAGCACAACCCACCAGGGCACGCCTGGGCCTCCTGGCGTGCCCTGGTGGGTTGTGCTCTCCTCGGAGAACCCCAGGCGTAGCCAAGGCCCATTAGGTGTCTTCTGGTCCATAAAACATCTCCGTAAAGTTTCATGTCATTTGGAATCCGTTTGTTATTGATTTTATGCGATGTAAAAAACAACAACTGGCACTTGGCACTATGTCAATAGGTTAGTACTGAAAAATGATATAAAATGACTATAAAATAATTATAAAACATCCAAGATTGATAATATAACATCATGGAACAATAAAAATTATAGATATGTTGGAGACATATCAGTCTCCCACTTGCACTAGAGTCAATAATCTAGTTCACATCGCAATGTGATTAACACGGATAATTCACATCAACATGTGACTAACACCCAAAGAGTTTACTAGAGTCAATAATCTAGTTCACATCACCATGTTATTAATACCCAAAGAGTACTAAGGTGTGATCATGTTTTGCTTGTGAGAGAGGTTTAGTCAACGGGTCTGCCTTATTCAGATTCATATGTATTTTGAAAATTTCCATGTCTACAATGCTCTGCATGGAGCTACTCTAGCTAATTTTTCCCACTTTCAATATGTATCCGGATTGAGACTCAGAGTCATCCAAATCGGTGCCAAAGCTTGCATCGACGTAACCCTTTACGACGAACTCTTTGTCACCTCCATAACCGAGAAACATTTCCTTAGTCTTCTTAGGTAACTAAGTACAATTTTGACCACTATCCAATGATCCACTCCTGGATCACTATTGTACCCCCTTGTCAAACTCATGGCAAGTCACACGACATCTCTGGTACATATCATGGCATACTTTATAGAACCTATGGTTGAGGCATAGGGAATGACTTTCATTCTCTCTCTATCTTCCATCGTGGTCGGGCTTTGAGTCTTACTCAACTTCACACCTTGCAACACAGGTAAGAACCCTTTCTTAGACTGGTCCACTTTGAACTTCTTCAAAACTTTGTCAAGGTATGTGCTTTGTGAAAGTCCTATTAAGCGTCTTGATCTATCCCTATAGATCTTGATGCCCAATATATAAGCAGCTTCGCCGAGGTCTTTCATTGAAAAATCCTTATTCAAGTATCCTTTTATGCTATCTAGAAATTCTATATCATTTCCAATCGACAATATGTCATCCACATATAATATCAAAAATGTTACAGAGCTCCCACTCACTTCCTTGTAAATACATGCTTCACCATAAGTCTGTATAAAACCATATGCTTTGATTACCTCATCAAATCATATATTCCAACTCTGAGATGCTTGCACCAGTCCATAGATGGATCGCTGGAGCTTGCACATTTTGTTAGCACCTTTAGGATCGACAAAACCTTCTGGTTGCATCATATACAACTCTTCTTTAAGAAATCCGTTAAGGAATGCAGTTTTGTCGTCCATTTGCTAGATTTCATAATCATAAAATGTGGCAATTTCTAACATGATTCGTACAGACTTAAGCATCGCTACGGGTGAGAAAGTCTCATCATAGTCAACACCTTGAACTTGTAGAAAACCTTTTGCGACAAGTAGAGCTTTGTAGACAGTGATATTACCATCAGCGTTTGTCTTCTTCTGTAAGATCCATTTATTCTCAATGGCTTACCGATCATCGGTCAAGTCCACCAAAGTCCACACTTTGTTCTCATACATGGATCCTATCTCAGATTTCATGGCCTCAAGCCATTAATCAGAATCTGGGCTCATCATAGCTTCTTCATAGTTCATAGGTTCGCCATTGTCTAATGATATGACTTCCAGGAGAGTACCATACCACTCTGGTGCGGATCGTGTTCTGGTTGACCTAAGAGGTTCAGTAGTAACTTGATCCGAAGTTTCATGATCATCATCATTAGCTTACTCTCTAGTTGGTGTAGGCATCATGGGAACGGTTTTTTCTGATGTGCTACTTTCCAATTCGAGAGAAGGTACAATTACCTCATCAATTTCTACTTTCCATCCACGCACTTCTTTCGATAGAAACTCCTTCTCTAGAAATGACCCATTTTTAGCAATAAAGATCTTGCCTTTGGATCTATGGTAGAAGGTGTACCCAATAGTTTCTTTAGGGTATCCTATGAAGACACACTTCTCCGATTTGGGTTTGAGCTTATGAGGCCGAAGCCTTTTTACATAAGTGTCACATCCCCAAACTTTAAGAAATGACAACTTAGGTTTCTTGCCAAACCATAGTTCATCTAATGTCATCTCAACGGATTTAGACGATGCCCTATTTAACGTGAATGTGGTTGTCTCTAATGCATAACCCCAAAATTATAAAGACAAATCGGTAAAAGACATCATAGAACTCACCATATCTAATAAAGTATGGTTACAACGTTCGGACAGACCATTATGTTGTGGTGTTCCAGGTGGCGTGAGTTGTGAAACAATTCCACATTGTTTTAAATGAAGGCCAAACTCGTAACTCAAATATTCTCGAAAAAAGTTCACACATTTTTAAAAAACTTTGTCAAGTTCTTAAAAAGTTAATTGATTTAAAGAAATGATTTTGAAAAAAAAGTTTGATTTTCAAAAAAAGTTCATCGGATTTGAAAAAAGTTTATCGAATTCCAAAAGAACATCAAAATTGAAAAAAAGGTCATGGATTCTAAAAAAGTGCACAAATTTGGGAAAAAAGTTAATCAAATTTCAAAAAAGATCATTGAAAATAAAAAAACGCCGTCTCAAAGATTTTTTTACGTATTTGCAAACAAATCATCGAACCAAGAAGGAAAGAAAAATAGGAAATGAAAAAGGGAGAAAAGGTAAAGAAAAAGGAAAAAGTTGTTGTAACCACATCCCGTTGGGTGGCGGGTGGTTGCACCAGCGTACATTGAAGCGGGAGATCACTGGCTCGATTCACATATAGCTCGTCTGTTTTTGTGGATTAAAACATGGAAGAAAAAAATCTACCTGAGCTGGCCCAGCATGGTGGCGCTTCAGGCGCATGAAGCACTGGTGCGCGTCGGTCCTAAACAAATGGTTTAAAACCCCTTTTCGCAATGGCATCTGGAACCATCACCAAGTGAGTGTGGGTGATAGGGGGCTCCTTCCCACACGACCCAGCAACCGTCGGGGATATGCCCTCCTGGCACACACGTTCGGCAAAATGAGGTCGTGTGTGACCGGTGAGCTCTCAAATACGGAAATTATGTACAGTAGAGCTAAAAAATACAATTATACGGCAAAATTGTTTCCGGTCGCAAGTACATCCCACACAGTAAGTCCCCGCTAAACGTATCTGTTCGTTTGTACATCCCACACAGTCGCTCCAAGAAAAACGTTTCCATTTATAGGTACATCACACATAATTTTTCCCATTAAATCGTTTGTGATAGTGTTGCCATTGCACACGATATTAATAATTTTATCATTTGTGTTATGAATGCATCACACACGGTGCGCAGAAAGAAATTGTGTGGCAAAGGCTGTCCATCACACACACTTTTTATGTGATAAACATTTGCGCAAGGTGGCCTAACGCAAACAGTTTTCAAGAGAAAGTCGTGTGTGAAGTGGAGATTGATCGCACACGTAGTGGATCCTAGAAACGTTTCTGATCTCCACTTATATCACAGATGTTTCGCTTTTGCAAACCGTGTGCTGTGTAATCCCTATTTAATCCATAATTAATCCAATTAATCCCTAATTTAAAAATCACATGTTATGAATTTGAAATTAGGCAATCACTTATTTCATATCCAACCATGTTTATTACAAATATAGGTTCAACCACAAATCCATAATTCAATGCACAGGTACATATACTGAAGAACTACAGAAGCACCAAGTAAAGAATGATGAACCACAGTTGTACTAAAGACTGTAAAGAGAGAGGCGAAAGACATTCTGATTGCTGAAGAAGGTGAAGCGGAATGCCCATATTGTGCCCTCCTCCATGCATAAGGCGCGCACGACTCTAGGACAACCCCTTATGAGGGTTGCCCGTCCATCCTTCACTGTCTTCATTAGGACTTCTCGATGCTCATTGTAGTCTGGATGAAATACTTTAACCTTCATTGCATGTCCACTTGCGAGGTAATCTTGAGTGAACTGCTTCGGAAACCACTGGGAATGAAAAAGATTCGGACATTGTTGTCCAACAACTCATTATGGGCAGTAAAAATAGAAGGCTGCAGAGTTTGTAATTACCATCCTACAGCTCACTGTTGTGTTGGATACAGCATAAACAAATAATATGCTTGCCACCATTCGTATCTTTTTGCTAATAATCCTTATCAGTTTCCTCACTTGATGCTTGTTCATCAATATCTCATTGCCCCATACGCAAAAAGGGTCGATGCGTGGATCCTTGCCAAGGGCATATGTACCTACAAGCAACAAGCCAATATTAGAAGCTAACTAGTGTCCAGGCCTGGATCTATATGCACTACATTATGGAACGACGGGGGAGTACAAGCCAAGGGATGAAGCTAACCTCGGCGGAAAATGGTGGCCACTCCCATTGTTGTCCTGCATAAGTAGTGGAAAGGCATGATAAGTACATCAATCTTAACATCAAACAAATATAGAAAAGGTAAACAACAACATCTCCAAATGAAGCTTGAATGTGTTGGTTTCAGCATGCTGTTAAAGCAGATATAAAATGGAAGGCAATGTTACCGACAGCAAGCTTAACAGCCATCATATATTGCAATTCAAACTGGTATTTTTGAAAATGAATAGAACATAGGTAATGCTTAAACATCAGACTGGATAAATGTGTAAAACTGAAAATAAAGGGCATATGTTAACTACACCAGGAATAACTGGAACCAAATATAGTCGTTCAAACTGGTATTGATGTAGTCAAGTGGCACAGTTCCGACTTGCACATAATGAACCACACATTGTGAATGAGTGAAATAAGCAAGGCATAAATGACCAGTATAACAACCAAATATAGCCATTGAAAACTGGACAGAGTCTCACCGCAACCAACCTAACAAGCAAATATAGATAAATAGGGCATATGCTTAAAAACTGGACAAATGCTCACTACAACCAACCTAACAAGCAGATAAAGATAAATAAGGCATCTGCTTGATAATTGGAGAAATGCTAAAAAAGCAACCTAACAACCAAATACAGATAAACAAGGCATCTACTTGATAACAGGACAAATGCTAAAAAAATAACCTATCAACCAAATACAGATAAACAAGGCATCTGCTTGATAACTAGACAAGTACTCACTGCAACCAAACTAAGAACCAAGTACATATAAACAAGGCATCTGCTCGATAACTGAAAAATGCTCACTGCAACCAACCTAACAACCAAATACAGATAAACAAGGCATCTACTCACTATAAACAACCAAATATAGCCACTCGTGAAACTAAAGTGGACAATTCATACTTAAACATCACATAAACCTATTAAACAATACATTTTTGCATAACTAAAATAATTAAACACGGCACAGTTAAAGCACCGCATGGCAAATGCTACTACAACAAAGGGTATGTGTTGGCAAGCTAGAAAAGGTAATATTTGCTGATAGAATGTTGCCTCACAATTCATGGACGGGATCCTTCCAGTTGGAAGAGCACAGACCCATGGTGCGCTCTCTGATATCACAGATGGGCCGTTTCACCTTGGAAGAACCATCATGGTGCCCTCCTCGTGGTCGTGGTCGTAGTCGATGAGATCTTACTTGGCAATTGAGGATCCCAAGCCACCACCGTAGAACATGTCCTTCAGAGGTGACAAAATGGGCTCGATGGCGTATAAAGCTTGCAAATCCTTGACCGCTTGGCGGAGGAGATCAGCGGCAGGGCCATCGAAGAGATCGACGGCGGTTGAACCAGAGGGGTTGGGGATGGACCACTTAACCTGTGACATGGCCCGTGTGAAGCCGTCAGTGTGGGCGAGCTTGATGTCGTAGCCAGCTTTCCCGAGATACAGTAATACGCTAGCCCGCTGACATGAAGCCTTCAGCATGACAACGTAGTCAACGTCTTCGCTGGCTTCCGTGACGACGTGTTGCTCCAGGATCGACAAGTCGGAGCGAACGGCGGCCACCTCGCCAACGTCCGCCGGAGAGGCCATGATAAACCTCTTCTTGGCCGAACACTCGTCGGGCTCCCCAGGATACGTGGTCAAGCTTAGGCTGCGACATTCTAGAGCAGGGGATGTGGATCTGGCGAGGAGGGACACCGCGGGCCTCATCTAAAAACTCAGGGGAGTGGGGTGATGATATGGGAATCGCTGGATAACCTGAACTTTATTATCTAAGCTAGGAGGAACGGGCAGACCGGCAGGGTTGGCGCCGGCGGCGGCCATGAGCTAGGGTTCGAAGGGGGGAGGGGCGGGTAGGGGACTGTGGAGGGGGTGGTGTTTGAGGATACTCCACGGCTACTGAAAATTTTAGTAATGGTGGGTGGAGATGGTGGTGGACGAGGGAGGGCGACGGTTCAAATGCCTCTGCTGCTAAAATTTTACTATAAGGTCGGTGTTGGAGGAGTATGGACGACGGTTGAAGTACGTCGGCTACTAAAATTTGGGTAAAGGAATTGATGCAGGGCGGGAGTGCCCAAGATCGCGCACGGTCCAATAGCAATATGTGTGTATGATAATAAGGAAAACTGGTGTGGATCCGCCGATTTTTGCAACGCTCAAGGTGGGTACTTTGTTTTTTATATTTCTAGCTAGCTGGTCTATTGCACACGGTTCATCCTAATTTCCAAATAAACTTACCCGCCTTTAGCTTCCACGGGTGGTGGTTTGTACAGCGCACTTGCATCGCACACGGTTAAGCCAGTACCTCCACCCTTTGCTCGCTCTTGCGCGATTGTGGTGATTTCAGTGCACTTGCATCGCACACGGTTGAGTCAGTACCTCCACCTTAATTTGCTCACGCTTGCGCGGTCGTGGTGATTCACATCGCACTTGTATCACACATGGTTTAGATATTATACCCCGTGTCCGTTGAAGATGTGGGATTTCGGGTTCCGGCAGACCCTTGAGGTTCGAACACTGGGGTGCACATGGAGATTTCGCCTCCTACCTCCCTGCACCCCTCTGCCACGCTAGGATCAAAGTTACAAAAAGAACAACACAAGGGACACAGGGTTTATACTGGTTCGGGCCACCGTTGTGGTGTAATACCCTACTCCAGTGTGTGGTGTGGTGGATTGCCTCTTGGGCTGATGATAATGGACAGTACAAGGAAGAACAGCCTCGCGAGGGTCTGTTCTTGGCTGGGGCGATGAACTGCTGGGAGAAGTTCAGCCACCTTTCTCTATCTCTCTCTCTCTCTCTCTCTTTACCACCTCTCTACTTGTCGAGCCCTTGGAGGAGACTGAGCCGAACCCCTTTGCTACGCGGGTGGCTGGTCCTATTTATAGTGGCCCTGGTCCTCTCCCCAAATATTGAGTGGGAAGGGAGCCAACAATGGCGGGCTAATTTGAAGGGGGACAGCAAGTATCAACTATCCTGACAAAAGTAGTCTCCGCCTGCGCAAAGCTCTGGTGATGACGCCGTCTTGGGCTCCACGGTGACCTCCGTCTCGTAGTCCTCCTGATCTTGGTCTTGTTGCACCGAAACGGCAACCTTTGCCTGATGCCTCGGTACTCCGCGGCTGCGCTTGCCCCCTTTGCACCAAAGAGGAAAGGAGGACGCTACGCGGGCTGGCACCCGCCTAGCGCCCCGAGTCGTCATGGCTTGCGTCACGGGCACCTCGCGAGGTACCCCGGCTTGATCTCTCCGCCTCCTCGTGAGCCAGCCTGACGAGGCTGTGCCTGAGGAAGCTCTGTGTCGTCCGCCCCGCGAGGGTCTTGGGTTTGTGCTGGTGAAGACGGGCCGTGCTGGGCCCCCCTTTGAGCCACGCCGTAGGCCGCAGGCAGGCAAGTCTGGGGACCCCCGTTCCCAGAACGCCGACAGTAGCCCCCGAGCCCAAGGCACGCCCGGACTTGGCCGTGCAGGGAGGCGGAAGGGCAAGAGCGAAGCGCTGTGGGCCCTAACAGCCTGCGGCCTTGGGCGCCGCGTGGCGGTTGATTGGACGCGGGCGCCTTAGCAGCCGCGCGAGTTGATAAGAGAGTGGCGTCCGCCTAGGCCCTTCTTCTTGCTTCCCTCGGTTGCCGTTCAGATCCCCTTTCTTGTGCTTATCCTCCCTTCCTCTGAAATCTCCAGATCTTCTCTGACCGTGCGACCCAGGAAGCCATGGCGCCTCGCCAGCCCCCGGCCGCGGCTTGGTACTCGTCTGCCCTGGACCCTCCGAACGTGTCGGAGACGGGACTTGCCCGGTTGCGCCGGATAGCGACGGTGCGAGGCATCGACGGGGCGAAGGTGTTCAAGGCCGGCTCCGCCACCTCTAAGGGTCAGAGGAGCACCTTCTATCCACTCTTTGTAAGCGCCATTGTCGCTGGCCTGGTGCCTCCCTTCTCCGAGTTCTTCTTCTCTGTTCTCCGCCATTACAAGCTGCAGGCTCTGCATATCCATCCCAACTCCGTCCTTCTCCTCGCGATCTTTGCTTATTATTGCGAGGCCCACGTTGGGGTACAGCCCTTAGTGGCCTTGCTGCGCCACTACTTCTCCCTCCGGACTTCTCGCGATCCTGCTTCCGCGTGGGCGAGCTTCGTCGCGTACGGTGGCGCCATTGCCATCTCGAATTCTGGGAAGAGGATCGAGGGCTTCAGGAGCAAGTGGGTCTTGGTGGACGCTGAGCGCATCCACCCTCGGCTGATCTTGCCCACCGAGTAGCCTACGAGCTCCATCAACTCGGGTCGAGCAGAGCTCACGGATCCCCGTGCGAAGATGGTGTTGGAGAAGATGGTCCCAATCACCCCCAACTGGGCACCACTACTGATCATCAGGAAAGGAAACATAGTAACGTTGAGAGTCTTCGTCGAACTCCCACTTGAGCTCAAGCGCGTCTCCTGGAGCGGAATCATCAGGCCCTGCATCTGGTGTAATAGTAATCTGTGAGCCACAGGGACTCAGCAATCTCGCACCCTCGCGATCAAGACTATTTAAGCTTATAGGTATGGCATGGTAAATATAAGTGGAGCTGCGGCAAGCGACTAGCAAAATATGGTGGCTAACTTATTCGCAAAATAGAGCGAGAAGAGGAGGCAAAGCGCGAGCGAGAAACTAGAGAGCAACCTGCGCAAACATTAATCCAACACCGTGTCCACTTCCCGGACTCCGCCGAGAAGAGGCCATCACGGTAACACACTCAGTTGATTCATTTTAATTAAGTTAAGGTTAAAGTTATCTACAACCGGACATTAACAAATTCCCATCTGCCCATAACCGCGGGCACGGCTTTCGAAAGTTCAAATCCCTGCAGGGGAGTCCCAACTTAGCCCATGACAAGCTCTCACAGTCAATGAAGGAATAGACCTCCTCCCAAGACGTTCCGATCAGACTCGGTATCTCGGTAATTCAAGACTCTTCGATAGGTTAAAACAAGACCAACAACACCGCCCGAATGTGCTGACAAATCCCAATAGGAGCTGCACATATCCCTTTCACAGGGCACACTCAGATTGTCTTAGGTACGGGTAGGCCAGCCCAGAGTTGCCCCTAGTGGCCACTGGCAGCTGACAGGTGGACCAACACTCAGAGGAGCACTGGCCCGGGGGGGTTAAAATAATGATGACCCTTGAGTCTGCAGAACCCAAGGGAAAGAAAAGGCTAGGTGGCAAATGGTAAAACCAAGGTTGGGCATTGCTGGAAAAGCTTTAATCAAGGCGAACTATCAAGGGGTTCCCATTATAACCCAACCGCGTAACGAACGCAAAATTCGGGAACATAACACCGATATGACGGAAACTAGGGCGGCAAGAGTGGAACAAAACACTAGGCGAGAGGCCGAGCCTTCCACCCTTTACCAAGTATATAGATGCATTAAGATAACATAGCAATATATTGATATCCCAACAAGTAAATAAAATGTTCCAACAAGGAACGGCCTTCAATCTTCACCTGCAACTAGCAACGCTATAAGAGGGGCTGAGCAAAGCGGTAACATAGCCAATCAACGGTTTGCTAGGACAAGGTGGGTTAGAGGTTTCACATGGCAATTTGGGAGGCTTGAAAGCAAATGGTAGGCATCGTAGCATTGGCATAGCAAAAGAGCAAGCAAACTAGCATAGCAAAGATAGTAGTGATTTCGAGGGTATGATCATCTTGCCTGCACAGTTGTCAGAGTTGACTGGATCCTTGAAAGAAAACTCAACGGGCTCCTCGTTAGCAAACTCGTCTCCCGGCTCTACCCAAACAAGAAAAACAAGCAACAAGGATACAATCAACCATGTGCAAGGATCAACCAAGATGATGCAAAGATGATATGCTATGCGGGATGCAAAATGCAAGATATGATAGGAAACGCATGAACCTGGCCTGAACATGGAAATCCAAGGGTGCCACTGGAAAGATGAGATGAAATCGCTTGAAAACGATATAAAGAACACCGGAATCGGAGTTACGGTTTGGAAATGGCGAGCGATTCAAATATGACACCGGTCTGCGATTTACAGCAAGTAGCCATCTAAATGCAATGAGATGAACATGCTACAGCATCGAAACTTGACAAAACAATACATGGCAAGGATGCATTCAAGATGCTTAACAAAAGTCTAGTACTGAGCTACGGCCAAATCATCCATTAACAGGTTCAAACAAGCATGGCAAAAATGCATATGGTAAACAAATCTCAGACTTAGTGAAATTAACACTTGTCTGGAATTTCAGATCAGGTAGCACTCTTCGGAGCATCAAAACTGCATGCTACAGGACCTAAACATGGCAAAATAAGCATGGCATGGAGCTACTCAAAGAGCTTAACAAAAGTCCCTTAGTGACCTTGAGCCAAAAGGGATCAGAAAATACAATTGCAAGCATGTGAACATAGCAAAAACATAATCAGTTTTCAGACTTAGTGAAAACTGGCACATGCTGAAACATAACTCAAGTAGGCATGTTTACAAGCTCGATGCACTCACTACGTTGCAAGTCATGGCAAGGCAAGCATACATCCATCAAGAAGGAACAAAATGCAAGCTAGACATGGCAAGAACAATAGCATAGCATGCACGGATCAACTACAACATCATCGGCAAAATCGCAAACAAGTTGACAATCTGGCCAGATTCACAAAGTAGCAAAAGTAGAGCTCGATTGACTCAAGGTAGGGTGCTCCATAATTGCAAACAAAGACATGGATGGATAGAGCACTACAAGATTATCAAAACATCCTTACCGATCATCCTCAAAAGAGGTACGGATCACTAGGGAAACAACATGAACATATGGCATCATGAGATAAACAGATCAAGGACTTAGTGGAATTGCTAAGTCCCTGAAAACAGAATTAGCAAGTGCACCACTTTTCAAGCTTGCACTAGTCACCACACACATCACAAAAAAACATGGGTTGCACCTCTGGAAAGATGACAAAACCCTTAACAAAACATATGTAGAACTCATGGACATATCATGCACACATAAATCATGGCAAAAATGACAAAAATCTAAATGGAGTAGCAGATCTGACAATTAACTCAAGTAGCCCTCTTCTAACAGCATTTCGGGCATCAAGATGAGCTCAAATGAAAATGATGCAATGGAATGAAATGATGTACTCTCTGAGGTGAACATTTTGATATGCTATATGCATGAATCGGAGCTACAGATGCAAAGTTACGATGCTATGAACATGGGCACTTGGATCTGAGAATTTCGGGACTTAGTGAAAAAATCAACCTAGGGTTTGCACGTGGATCGAGGCGGCCGGATCTCACCGGAGCTCTTGCCGGACGACGAGGGAGAGGACGCCGGGGCTACGGGCGCCGACGACCGAGGCGACGAGGGGCGGAGGCGGCGGCGGTGGTGGTGAGCTCGTCGGGGGGCGGGGCGCGCGGCCGGGCGGCGGGAGGCGGTGCGGTCCGGGGGGTGTTGCGGGGCTGCGGCGGCGCGTTGGAGAGTTTAGGAATTCTTTTTACTTCCCAGTCTCCCCATCGCTCTGGTAAGGCATCCTGACATAGAGTTTTGACTCTTCTCTTCTCAAATTTCACTAAAAAAAATTTTAGGATCACGCGGGTATCTTGGAATCGTTCTGATGGTTTTATGATGAGAACATTGTCTTGGTGCCTCCTGTCAGGGGTTTTGTGGAAGTGTCCCGGGGAGTTGAGCTCTGAGGTGTTGTCGTCATAATTTTATCGTTGCAGTTCTGGAATACCTGAGTTTAGTTCGCCGACATCGAAAATCTCTTTTATGCAGTTCGTTGGTGAGATAACCTCGACGCCACCCAGTACTGGGGCGGGAGTTCGGGAGTATTGCCATAACTTGTATAACGGATGCTTTTCGAAGGTTGAGGTAGATGGTTTCCGAAGTTTTTCTTGGTTATGTGTTGAAGGATGGATACAGGTGGATGTAGGATTTGCTAGTTTTGGGTGAGATATTATGCTTCCCTTGTATCCCCAACACCTAATTGCATAACCGGAAAGGTTCGGGAGTTTCATAAGTGGGAATTCAAGTAGCTCTTAGGATATCTTTCCAACAGATGTATGATATGAAATTGGGGTTCGACGTCTAGTGGTCTGCCTATTCACGGTCGGTTTTACAGTGGTCTCGTTGTGTCTTAAAGAGTCCTTGGCTTTGCCGACTCGGGGACGCTTCGTATGTCATGTGCACTACCTTGTACATGATGGTGCTGTACGATCGAGCCCGTGTAGGCCCCACCACGAAAACTTCGGACGAAATCTCTATCATAAGTTTGTTCCGGCTTATTCTACAAGCCAATCCTTTGTTTTTGTTTTGAGTTGTGGTATTCGAGTTGCTTCAATGTCAAATGTTGATTCCATACCTTTCCTAAATGGTGTTCTCATACTCCTATGTGAATACTAATCCTTCTCGATCATCGAGTTTGTCGTTTCAATTTCTTTTCACCGGTGTGTTTCTCTTCAAGTGGATCCGATCATTTCAACATCCGCAAGATCAAGTATCAGTTTCTTCTGAATGGTGTTTGTTTCATCCGTCCCCAAGTTGCCTTTGTTTTCCCGCCCACTCACCCTTTTTCTTCAAGGATTCAGATTCCTTAATCACTATCCATTTTATTGATGAAAGTCCCTCCGTTCTATTTCCTTCATGTTCTTATCCGGTGATTCTCATGAAGATACTAACGGAGCTTCTAGTTCATCATTCTTCGTTTCTTTTATCTTCTCCGGTGGTTTCAAGTCAAGCTTTTGGTGTTGATCATATCCCTTTCTTCGTTTTCAATGCTTTCTCATGCTGGTGCAGTTCTCAATCTTTCACCTCTCGCTATTCAATTGTCCCGGAGTGCTCAAATTTTCTCAAAAGGTTCGTCTTGTCATTCAAGATTCTTTCAAGATCTTTCGAGGATGTTATCTCATTCAAGTCATTTAATTCAACCGGTGCAACCTCTCTTTTAAATCATTTCAACGGTGTTTCTTTTCATTGGGCCCTAACCCACAGGTCTTTTCCCAGGATCTTACCTGACTCTTCTTATTTTCCCGGAGCTATCCTCAAATCTTCTTTTCGAAGTTTGACGTAAGAATGATTTATCATCAGTCAATTGCCTTTCTCCAAGTTCTTTCAAATTCTTTTCATCGTTGGCTCAACTTTTCCATTCTTCATTCAGGTGTGCCTCAATAATTCTTGGTGGTGCTTCTTGTTGCCATTCTCATCATTTCAAGACCGAAGAAGAGTTTTCCTCCATATCTTGCCCCATTCTCGGCCATCCTCTCATAATTGTTTGATTGTGAGAATTCTTTTCACCTATCCGGAGCAATTCAAGAGTCTTCTTGGTTTGATTATCCGGTGTCCATCAATTCAGGTTTATTCATTCTCAGTTGTCAGTTATCATTCTTCAATACCGGTGCATCATTTAAGTATTCTCTTATCACCTCGTGATTTATTCGTTCTCATGTATCTAGATTGTCTCTAGTATCTTCGTTCATTTCACTATTCTTCCCGGTGTTTCTTTATCTTCTCTTAATTCATTTTCAATTCTTACGGTGGTTTGTTCAAGATTCCTCTTCTTACATTATCATACTTCCGTTCTTTCAAATCCTACTGGTGGTTCATCGAAGGCATCTTCAAGTTTGCGCATTATCTATCTTAATCCTTTCTATGAGAATAAGTAGTATGCCAATTCCTTTGGTGGTCATCACTTTGTATTGGTGGAGGATACGCATAACATAATTCTTATTATTGCTTCACCTAAATGATGGATTCGTTCCTCCGGAGTTTGTTCACAATAACTAATTCTCGTTGTCAATTGTTCATCTTATCTTTTCCCGGAGTTCCAACCTTCTTTCAATTATATTATCACGGAGATCTCTATCTAAATCATTGCGAGGCTTCAATCTTATTCTTTTCATCAGACAATTATTTTGGATCATTCTTTTATTACCAGAGTTCTTCATGGAGGTTCTACATGATGGTTCATCAAGGATTTAATCCCTTCTCAAAGTGGTCATTGAGATTCTTTTCAGAGGAACTCAAGCATTCTTTATCTGGCATTTTGAAATGCAATTCTTTCAACCGTATCGTTTGAGGTGGTATTATGTCATTCTTGATAATTTGAGTTCATGTTTTCATGATTCACATATTGTCATGAATGAGATATTTTAAATCCATCAATCTCGTCATTGAAGTTACCTTGGGTTATTTTTCACCTAAAACTTTCCCTAAGGATTGTTGCTATTTATGGTGCTTACCAATGACCCAAGTTCTTCATTTATCCTCCCAGTGAAATAGGTTTTCTCGTCTCCTCGTTCATATCAATCCTATTCTTTTCCCGTGAGTGGCAGGTGGTCACCTCATGATTTGAGATGTATCCCATAAGACCATATAAAGCTTATTCTTTTTGTTGTTGGTTTTCCAACAACTCCATTCTACCATTTGTTGTAAGCATGCTCCCTCAAGATCTTGTTTCTCGTCGTTCATTCCATTCCATTCTTTTTTCTGTTCCAGAGGCATTGTGATGTTGATCTTCTCAACCCATCATCTCGTTTGTCAAAGATCATGTTTTTTTTCATGATTGTCCATTTAACCGGAGTGTCGTGCCCTCTTTTCAAGTTCTGTCACCTTACCAAGTTCTTATTCAATTCCTTTTCTTTTCAATCGGAGTGCTGCCCGAAGTTGTTCTCCCTTGTTCCTCTTCTCTAACAGAGTGTTTTCAGCTTCGTCATTTCCGTTGTATTCTTTTCTCGAAATGGCTTAACCTTTGCAAGGTTCTTTGGTTTCACTCATTGGTCAAAGAAGCAACTTAGTTTACCTCTTCTGTTTCTTTTCCGTTTTTCCCCTCCGGTGCCATCCTAGATCTCGGGACGAGATCCTCTCGTAGTGGTGGAGTGTTGTAACGCCCCGAGACCGATGTGCCAGGTGTCTTCCAGTTATTCATTGTCATTGCCATGTCATTTGCTTGCGTGTTGCATTTTGTCTTGTCATCATGTGCATTGCATCATCATGTTTTCAAAACCTGCATCCGTCCGGGTTCCCCCAGTTCCGTCTGTTGTCCGTTCTGAGCCCAGACACACTTGCATGCGCCCGTGGCATGTCCGAAATAGTATTTTATAAGTGGCCGGAAAATGTTCTCGGAATGGGTTGAAAGTTGGCGTGTGGTCTTATTTTAGTGTAGGTAGAGCGCCTATCAAGTTTCATCGCATTCGGAGTTCGTTTGATAGTCCAACCGTTAAATATAGCGGCAATAGTAGACGGTCTAACGTCGGACGTTTTTGGTCTCCGGAAACAGTCGCCGGGCCTCCCTCTCTTCTCTTCTCTCAGCTCGAGACCGTCTACACAGCCCACTACTCACCGCCAGGCCCTACCTAACCTCTCTCGTCAGCCCGCGACCCTCCTCGCGCGCGCCCGAAAGCTGTCCCGGACCCGACTCGGGTTGTCGCTACCGTTGTGTCCGGATCATCTCCAAACGTCTACAAAACGTCTCCGTTTTCTTATTTGGACTTCCTAGCTATTTTATTCGCGATCGTTCGATTGCGATCGGAGGGGCGATATACCCCTATGTCAACCCACTTGCTATATATATTAGCCTAACCTAGACCAAATCCCTAATTCCTAGGGATCCTCCCAGCCGCCGCCGCACTCATTCCCCACCTTGGGATCCTCTCATTCCCCCCTACACCAACCATCAGCCGCACCCAGATCCAATCCATCCACGCAGCCCCGCGCTCGAGCTCTTCTCCCTCCCGATGCCTCTTCCTCCTTGCTTCGCTCAAGTACAAAGGAGAGGAGCTCCTTCTCTGCCCCGGCGAACCTCGACGCCGAACACCAGCAGGAATTGCTTGCCATGGACCCTCCTTGTTCCTCTCTCACCCTTCATCCTTTTTTTCCCTCTCTGGTTCTCCCCTCTCCTCATCTCTCTTTGCCCTCTTCACAGGAGCACACCGGTGTCATGGAAGTCACTGCCGCCCTACGCGTCGAGCTCCGCCACCGGAGATCCCTGTCGCTGCCTCCATTCCCGCGCCATTCCCGCCGTGCCCCTCTTGCGCCGCCGTGTGTCTGCCGTCCGCGTCGGTGACTGCAGTGCCCAGCCATGGCGTCCAAGGAGCCCTCCTGCTGCCACCTCGCCGGCCTCACTCATGCCCAGCACCTCCTCCACCCCGCAGCCGCGCCTCCACCAGCAGATGAGCCCTCGCCGCCGGCCAGCAGAGCCGTCGGAGCACCACCAGAACCGGGCCGCCTTCCCTGCCCTCCTCTCTCTTCGTCACTCCCTCTCCGTCTCTCTGCTCTCTCATGGCCTCTCTCTATGTGCCCTTCGCAGGTCGACGCCGCCGGCCATCTCCGCCCCGGATCCGGTTGCCCTTGTCGTCCCGTGCTCGGATCTACCTCCTCCAGTCATCTCCTTGCTGGTCCATGCCCCGGGGACCCGTCGATGAACGATGCCATGTCGTGCGCCGCCTCCTCTGTTTTCTGCGCCCGCTCTAGCAGGGAGGACGAGTGGTAGTGCATATGGGCCCTTTGCATCGCCTTCAGGCCCAGCGCCATGCCTCCTCTATTTCCTGCCGGCCCAAGGGGCCCATGGGTGAGCAGCCTTCCCTAGCGCCTGTTTCGGTTGGGCCAGCCAGATCCGGCCCGCTATGTATTTTTTTCCTGTCCAGTGATTTTAGTAATTATCCAGAGTTTACGGTTTTACAGAAAAACCCCTAGTCTTCATGCATATAAAACTTATAAATAATGCATCTTATGTAAAAACTCTATTATGAAACATGCTTAGAATTTTGTGTAGATTCATATTGTGCAACTTTCATCCATGTTTGAAATGTTTAAAATGGTGTTTGATTAAATTTGCTCCTATGCCATGTTAAAATGCTTTAATTCATAACTAAATAATCGTAACTCCGAATTTAATAAACTTTATATGTAAATGGGGTGGAAATATGCCTAGTTTAACATGGTGGCTTTACTTGGCATGTTTAACAACTATAAAATATGGTTTAGGGCAGAACAGTACCAAACCTAATATATGCATATGAGGAGTTTCCGGAAATTGTTGTTCGTTGTTTCCGGCCTCATTTAAACTTTACTAGATAGGTAGTTTTCTTTGCTTCACCCTCTTGCCATGTTTAACAACATTTAATATTGTTGGGTACATAAACAAGATCGAACTTAACAAGTCACGTGGTGTTTTGTCAATATGCAACGGAGTTGCATATTGAGCTCCACTTAATTTGTAGTATTGCTTGTGCATTTTGCCATGCCATTTATCATTAAACCGGACATGCATCATACTTGTTTGCGCATCGTGCCATGCTTATGTGATGTTTGTTCACCATGATTGTTTGCTTCTTTCCGGTGTTGCTTCTTCGGGTTGGTTCCGATAACGTCGTGTTGTGAGGATTCGTTCAACTACGTCCGTTTGTCTTCTTCATGGACTCGTTCTTCTTCCTTGCGGGATCTCATGCAAGATGACCATACCCTCGAAATCACTTCTATCTTTACTTGCTAGTTGCTCGCTCTTTTGTTATGCCTATGCTGTGATACCTACCACTTGCTTTCACGCCTCCCATATTGTTGAACCAAGCCACTAACCCACCTTGTCCTAGCAAACCGTTGACTGGCTATGTTACCACTTTGCTCAGCCCCCCTTATAGCGTTGTTAGTTCCAGGTGAAGATTGAAGTTTGTTCCTTGTTGGAACATGGAGATGTTGTTCCTTGTTGGAACATGTTTACTTGTTGGGATATCACAATATATCTTATTTAATTAATGCATCTATATACTTGGTAAAGGGTGGAAGGCTCGGCCTTATGCCTGGTGTTTTGTTCCACTCTTGCCGCCCTAGTTTCCGTCATATCGGTGTTATGTTCCCGGATTTTGCGTTCCTTATGCGGTTGGGTTATAATGGGAACCCCTTGACAGTTCGCCTTAAGTAAAGCTCTTCCAGCAATGCCCAACATTGGTTTTACCATTTGCCACCTAGCCATTTCTTTTCCCTTGGGAGTCGCGCTCCTGAGGGTCATCATTATTTTACCCCCCCCCCGGGCCAGTGCTCTTCTGAGTGTTGGTCCACCTATCAGCTGTCGGTGGCCACCAGGGGCAACTCTGGGCTGGCCTACCCGTACCTAAGACAATCTGAGTGTGCCCTGAGAAAGAGATATGTGCAGCTCCTATCGGGATTTGTCGGCACATTCAGGCGGTGTTGCTGGTTTAGTTTTACCCTGTCGAAATGTCTTGTTGTACCAGGATACCGAGTCTGATCGGAATGTCTCGGGAGGAGGTCTATTCCTTTGTTGACCGTGAGAGCTTGTGATGGGCTAAGTTGGGAGACCCCTGCAGGGATTTGAACTTTCAAAAGCCGTGGCCGCGGTTATGGGCAGATGGGAATTTGTTAATGTCCGGTTGTAGATAACTTGAACCTTAACTTAATTAAAATGCATCAACTGCGTGTGTAACCGTGATGGTCTCTTTCCGGCAGAGTCCGGGAAGTGAACACGGTGTTGGAGTTATGCTTGACGTAGGTTGCTATAGGATCACTTCTTGATCATACTTTTATCGACCGTGCTTTGCCTTCTCTTCTCGCTCTCATTTGCGTATGTTAGCCACCATATATGCTAGTCGTTTGCTGCAGCTCCACCTCATACCTTTACCTTACCCATAAGCTTAAATAGTCTTGATCGCGAGGGTGCGAGATTGCTGAGTCCCCGTGGCTCACAGATACTTCCAAAAACTAGTTTGCAGGTGCCGATGAGTCCGTGCAGATGACACAACCAAGCTCAGGAGGAGCTCGATGAAGATCTTGTCCTTTGTGTTGTTTTGTTCTAGTTGATCAGTAGTGGAGCCTAGTTGGGGTCGATCGACGACCGTGTCGCATTTGGGGTTCTTCTTTTATTTTGGTTCCGTAGTCGGACCTTTATTGTATTTGGATGATGTAATGATTTATTCATGTATTGTGTGAACTGGCGATTGTAAGCCAACTATGTATCTCTTTTCCCTTATGTATTACATGGGTTTTTTGTGAAGATTACCTCACTTGCGACATTGCTTTCAATGCGGTTATGCCTCTAAGTCGTGCTTCGACACGTGGGAGATATAGCCGCATCGTAACACCCTCGATGCGACTATAACTCCCACGTGTCGAGGCATGACTTAGAGACATAATCGCATTGAAGGCATATGTCGCAAGTTAGGAAATCTTCACAACATCCCATGTAATATAAATCATAAAGGGGAGATAACATAGTTGGCTTACACTCGCCACGTCCAACAAGTACATAAATAACATTACATCATCCAAACAATCATGGCCCGACAACGGCACCAAAATAAAAGAGAACCCAACATGCGACACGGTCCCAATCACCCCCAACTGGGCACCACTACTGATCATCAGGAAAGGAAACATAGTAACGTTGAGAGTCTTCGTCGAACTCCCACTTGAGCTCAAGCGCATCTCCTGGAGGGGAATCATCAGGCCCTGCATCTGGTGTAATAGTAATTTGTGAGCCACAGGGACTCAGCAATCTCGCACCCTCGCGATCAAGACTATTTAAGCTTATAGGTATGGCAAGGTAAATATATGTGGAGCTGCAGCAAGCGACTAGCAAATATGGTGGCTAACTTATACGCAAAAGAGAGCGAGAAGAGGTGGCAAAGCACGAGCGAGAAACTAGAGAGCAACCTGCGCAAACATTACTCCAACACCGTGTCCACTTCCCGGACTCCGTCGAGAAGAGGCCATCACGGTAACACACTCAGTTGATTCATTTTAATTAAGTTAAGGTTCAAGTTATCTACAACCGGACATTAACAAATTCCCATCTGCCCATAACCGCGGGCACGGCTTTCGAAAGTTCAAATCCCTGCAGGGGAGTCCCAACTTAGCCCATGACAAGCTCTCACGGTCAACGAAGGAATAGACCTCCTCCCAAGACGTTCCGATCAGACTCGGTATCTCGGTAATTCAAGACTTCAACAGGTTAAAACAAGACCAGCAACACCGCCCGAATGTGCCGACAAATCCCGATAGGAGCTGCAATATCTCGTTCTCAGGGCACACTCAGATGAGACTAGCTACGAGTAAAACCAACCCTCAAGTTTCCCTGAGGTGGCCCCGCAGGCAGCTCAGTTCGGACCAACACTCAGAGGAGCACTGGCCCGGGGGGGGGGGGGTTAAAATAAGATGACCCTTGAGTCTGCAGAACCCACGGGAAAGAAAAGGCTAGGTGGCAAATGGTAAAACCAAGGTTGGGCATTGCTGGAAAAGCTTTAATCAAGGCGAACTATCAAGGGGTTCCCATTATAACCCAACCGCGTAAGGAACGCAAAATCCGGGAACATAACACCGATATGACGGAAACTAGGGCGGCAAGAGTGGAACAAAACACTAGGCGAGAGGCCGAGCCTTCCACCCTTTACCAAGTATATAGATGCATTAAGATAACAAGATAATATAATGATATCCCAACAAGTAAATAAAATGTTCCAACAAGGAATGACCTTCAATCTTCACCTGCAACTAGCAACGCTATAAGAGGGGCTGAGCAAAGCGGTAACATAGCCAATCAACGGTTTGCTAGGACAAGGTAGGCATCGTAGCATTGGCATAGCAAAAGAGCGAGCAAACTAGCATAGCAAAGATAGTAGTGATTTCAAGGGTATGATCATCTTGCCTGCACAGGTGTCAGAGTTGACTGGATCCTCGAAAGCAAACTCAACGGGCTCCTCGTTAGCAAACTCGTCTTCTGGCTCTACCCAAACAAGACAAACAAGCAACAAGGACACAATCAACCTCCTGCAAGGATCAACCAAGATGATTCAAAGATGATATGCTATGCGGGATGCGATGCGGGATGCAAAATGCAAGATATGACAGGAAACGCATGAACCTGGCCTCAACTTGGAAATCCAAGGGTGCCACTGGAAAGATGAGATGAAAACGCTTAAAAACGATATAACGAACGCCGGAATCGGAGTTACGGTTTGGAAATGGCAAGCGATTCAAATATGACACTGGTCTGCGATTTACAGCAAGTAGCCATATAAATGCAATGAGATGAACATGCTAAAGCACCCAAACATGACAACAAAATACATGGCAGGGATGCATTCAAGATGCTTAACAAAAGTCTAGCACTGAGCTACGGCCAAATCATCCATTAACAGGTTCAAACAAGCATGGCAAAAATGCATATGGTAAACAAATCTCAGACTTAGTGAAATTAACACTTGTCTGGAATTTCAGATCAGGTAGCACTCTTCGGAGCATCAAAACTGCATGCTACAGGACCTGAACATGGCAAAGTAAAGCATGGCATGGAGCTACTCAAAGAGCTTAACAAAAGTCCCTTAATGACCTTGACCCAAAAAGGATCAGAAAATACAATTGCAAGCATGTGAACATAGCAAAAACATAATCAGTTTTCAGACTTAGTGAAAACTGGCACATGCTGAAACATAACTCAAGTAGGCATGTTTACGAGCTCGATGCACTCACTACGGTGCAAGTCATGGCAAGGCAAGCATACATCCATCAAGAAGGCACAAAATGCAAGCTAGACATGGCAAGAACAATAGCATAGCATGCACGGATCAACTACAACATCATCGGCAAAATCGCAAACAAGTTAACAATCTGCCCAGATTCACAAAGTAGCAAAAGTAGAGCTCGATTGACTCAAGATAGGTTGCTCCATAATTGCAAACAAAGACATGGATGGATAGAGCACTACAAGGTTAACAAAACATCCTTACTGATCATCCTGAAAAGAGGCACGGATCACTAGGAAACAACATGAACATATGGCATCATGAGATAAACAGATCAATGACTTAGTGGAATTGCTAAGTCCCTGAAAACAGAATTAGCAAGTGCACCACTTTGCAAGCTTGCACTAGTCACCACACACATCACAAAAAAACATGGGTTGCACCTCTGGAAAGATGACAAAACCCTTAACAAAACATATGTAGAACTCATGGGCATATCATGCACACAATAATCATGGCAAAAATGACAAAAACCTAAATGGAGTAGCAGATTTGACAATTAACTCAAGTAGCCCTCTTCTAACAGCATTTCGGGCATCAAGATGAGCTCAAATGAAAATGATGCAATGGAATGAAATGATGTACTCTCTGATATGAACACTTTGATATGCTGTATGCATGAATCGGAGCTACGGATGCAAAGTTACGAGGCTATGAACATGGGCACTTGGATGTGAGAATTTCGGGACTTAGTGAAAAAATCAACCTAGGGTTTGCACGTGGATCGAGGCGGCCGGATATCGCCGGAGCTCTTGCCGGACGACGAAGGAGAGGACGCCGGGGCTACGGGCGCCGACGACCGAGGCGACGAGGGGTGGAGGCGGCGGCGGTGGTGGTGAGCTCGTCGGGCGGCGGGGCGCG